>NC_081760.1:24825281-25107781 GCF_963082965.1 Carassius carassius
TCGTGATGGTGTTAGCGTTGCTGTCATTGTCAGCGGGGCCGGGCATCACAAAAAAGTTTTTGCTTTTTTTTTTTTGCAATTTTGCTAAAAACTTTTTGCTTTCCTCCCATTTCTTCCTTTTTTCAGCAACGCTTGGGTAGCTTCGCTTCATTTTTACTGTCAACACTCTCTCTCTGTACACTCTGTCTATCACTGTCAATCACTTCTTCGTCAGTTTTTTGGCGCATTACAACCTATCACTTTCACAGATGCGCAGTAAGTGAAATAATGGAATAGTCCAATGTAGTGAGGTGGGGGGGGGGGGGCCCTGTCTGCGACACTAATGATTTGATGCCATTTTTCGCAAATGGAGTTTTAGAAATATATATTTTGCACGAAGTAAAAAAAAAAAAAATCTTTAAGCAAGTTAATGGGGCATTTTGGGGGCCCCTAGGTAGCTCGGGGCCCAAGGCAATTGCCGACCTTTGCCTAATGGTAAAGTCCGCCCCTGGGCACGGGGGCAACAAATGGCTAAAAAAGCAAGCAGTTTTGAAAAGATTCAGCTGGGAGAACATCTAGTGATTAATTAAGTTAATTGATATCAGGTCTGTAACATGATTAGCTATAAAAGCTTTGTCTTAGAGAAGCAGAGTCTCTCAGAAGTAAAGATGGGCAGAGGCTCTCCAATCTGTGAAAGACTGCGTAAAAAAATTGTGGAAAACTTTAAAAACAATGTTCCTCAACGTCAAATTGCAAAGGCTTTGCAAATCTCATCATCTACAGTGCATAACATCATCAAAAGATTCAGAGAAACTGGAGAAATCTCTGTGTGTAAGGGACAAGGCCCGAGACCTTTATTGGATGCCCGTGGTCTTCGGGCTCTCAGACGACACTGCATCACTCATGATTGTGTCAATGACATTACTAAATGGGCCCAGGAATACTTTCAGAAACCACTGTCGGTAAACACAATCCGCCGTGCCATCAGCAGATGCCAACTAAAGCTCTATCATGCAAAAAGGAAGCCATATGTGAACATGGTCCAGAAGCGCCGTCGTGTCCTGTGGGCCAAGGCTCATTTAAAATGGACTATTTCAAAGTGGAATAGTGTTTTATGGTCAGACGAGTCCAAATTTGACATTCTTGTTGGAAATCACGGACGCCGTGTCCTCCGGGCTAAAGAGGAGGGAGACCTTCCAGCATGTTATCAGCGTTCAGTTCAAAAGCCAGCATCTCTGATGGTATGGGGGTGCATAAGTGCATACGGTATGGGCAGCTTGCATGTTTTGGAAGGCTCTGTGAATGCTGAAAGGTATATAAAGGTTTTAGAGCAACATATGCTTCCCTCCAAACAACGTCTATTTCAGGGAAGGCCTTGTTTATTTCAGCAGGACAATGCAAAACCACATACTGCTGCTATAACAACAGCATGGCTTCGTCGTAGAAGAGTCCGGGTGCTAACCTGGCCTGCCTGCAGTCCAGATCTTTCACCTATAGAGAACATTTGGCGCATCATTAAACGAAAAATACGTCAAAGACGACCACGAACTCTTCAGCAGCTGGAAATCTATATAAGGCAAGAATGGGACCAAATTCCAACAGCAAAACTCCAGCAACTCATAGCCTCAATGCCCAGACGTCCTCAAACTGTTTTGAAAAGAAAAGGAGATGCTACACCATGGTAAACATGCCCTTTCCCAACTATTTTGAGACCTGTAGCAGAAATCAAAATAGAAATGAGCTCATTTTGTGCATAAAATTGTAAACTTTCTCAGTTTAAACATTTGCTATGTTATCTATGTTCTATTGTGAATAAAATATTGGCTCATGTGATTTGAAAGTCTTTTAGTTTTCATTTTATTAAAATTTAATAAAACGTCCCAACTTTTCCGGAATTCGGGTTGTATATATATATATATATATATATATATATATATAGTATTCTTAGTACTCCATGAATTCTTCCTTGAAGTATCACAATGTGTATGCATTGTCCTTGATTACTGCTTAACAGTGGGGAATAGATAATGGCAAGTTGTTGCAGGTTTATCCATTCTATTTATTACTGTTAACTTCAAAAATAAAAGAAATAATCTATTATTTTTATTATTAAATTATTTCTTTCTAATTTTTCCATGTTTCATCAGATGGCCTCACCATGTCCTGTCAAAAGCTTTACTAGCCATTATGTTAAGATTAGAAAAGTGTGGACTGTGAAAACTTTCAGATATAAATGTGACTCAGCTCAGTTTGTTGTCCATGATGAGGAGAATACATATATGTTGGTTTTACTGCCCTTCTACCCCCAGGGGCCCAGTAGCACCCCCCGAAAGAGCCAAAAACTGTACATTTCAAATGGCTGTAAATCAAAGTTCAATTAACGAATCAAAGAGAAAACCGGAAGGATTATTACTTATGCTATGCTGATAAAATAATGTCGGGCACAGTTTTCAGAAATGAATGGAAATGTGTCATAAAGGCATTTTAAATATTGCTCACTCTAAAATACCAAATTTCACTCTGTCTTTCAATTATATCATATAGGTTTACACAATGAAAATATTTAGAAATCCAGTTTTCCATTAAATATGTTATTTATTTCATTTCATCAATAAAACGATTTAAACTACATTACCCACAAGCCTCCGTCGTTATATCTATGGAAATGGAAAACTAGGCGCTGTTTTTTGTAGTTCTTTGAAGTTATGCCTAGGGTTAGGGTTAGGATCTCGCTAAAGAGGTAATTTTTCTCAACATAGCAACCCTTACTTGTTGACTTAATCTATTACTAATGTGATAAGAGCAGCAAAACGTACTTTTGTAACACGATGCGCTGTTTAATATGGGTTAAAAGATAGTCCAACCACAGACTGTACTGCGGTGACAAGGGAAATTGACAGCCAATGATATCAAAGCTGAGCAGCGGCGTCACGCTTCCTTATCCATTTATGACCGATGTCTTTCAGCTGAAGGGATAGATTGGTTAACAATCAATAACATTTGCTACCTATTAGATTGTGTTTTATTAACGTATACACCTTCCTCCAACAATAATGCAAATGCTCTAATTATTGTTGTTCAGCTTGACAAAAATTGGGCAATATTGATGAGCACATGACCAGCATTCGCAGTTCTATCTAACCGATTCCTCTCATTAAATATAAGATTTTTTTTTCAAAGACAAGTGCATTTTCTAATCAAATTATGAGCTTCTAACATTTACATTGTATATTATGTTGTGTTTTAAAGTTATAAAAATTATTAACTTTTGTGTTTCTGTGATTTGCCATTCTCTACCATTTGAACTCTAGCAATAAAAACAGAAAGAAAAAACTAATTCAAAGACAAAGTGCCCATATAACTGCACTGCATCCTCTGTCAATAAGCTTGTTTTTGCCACTATGAAGAATAAAAATACTTTGCAAATACTTTTATTAAAAAAAAAACAAAAAAAAAAAACAGGTAGTCTTTCAGAGAACACTGGAGAATTTAATTGACCAAAAAGTGATACAACACACAGTTTCAAACTCAGAAAATAAAAACCATGAAGACATGCATGTCAAGTGTGCAATATCATCTATAAAACTCCATCAGCACCGCATCAAATAAACACTGATTGTCCGAACAATGGAAGAAAGAAAACGTTCAGGAAAACAAACACCTGCTACATAAAAATGCAGAAACAAAACCGACAATAACATCATTCACTTTATGACTGGAACTACGGGGATGGCTGTGCATGAATACGTCCTTTACGAAAACTCCTGATGAGAACTGATGTTTTTTTTATGATAAAAGCACCAGATGCAAAGTTTACTTTATGAAGCTTGAAAAAAAGAACACAATGCTTTATCAATATGAAAATAGTATTTTCTACTATTGTTTTGATCACTGGTTCTGTATACAGTATATGGGTTGCTGGAAGGTCACAATGTAATCATTATAAGCTTAGAATTAAAACAAAGTTGCATTTTCTGCAAAAATCAAACCACTGCAAAGTCTAAAAACTGATCAAGGGACCATTTCTGTGTGTGGGGGGGATAAAGAGTTAAAGAGGTGAGTCCTTGTGCATGATGGAGAAGAACAGCATTATCTGCAAACAATCCTGAAAGACAGAAAGGAAATATTATTTAATTACATGCAACTTTTTTTTAGACCATCAAAGCAGCCTCTGTAAAGATGCTGTATAATTAAATGTTAAATGCATCTATTATTAAAAGCTAGTCAATAATAGCAAGCTATATTCATATGAATTATTTTAAAAAATATTACATGCTTAAAGGACAGTTATCAGTAGTGTAATTGATCTGGTCACAGAAACCTTTCCAATGTATGTGAAATATTAATAATAATAATAAAGATATTGAGAATATTTTGGTAGTAAAACAAAGTGTTTTGCACGTTTTCTTGGTGCACAGAAAAGTATATTTATTTTGTACATCATTTGCAACTGCTTTTATTCACTTAATTAGAAGCACCAAAAATTTAATTTTCCTCTGTAATAGGGACTAATGAAGAGAGATTTAGAATTTATTTTAAAATGCAAAGTTGAATAAATAAATTAAAAAAAAAACTAAAACTCTAAACACTTAAGTTGTTGTTGTTGTTTATTGATCCAACAATCAGCTATCTCATATACATATGAGTGCTGTTCTTCCTGTGGTCAAAATCACTATTACATATAAATCTTTACAAAGTGTGTCCCATAAGGCAGTGGCTCCCAATCCTGGTCCTGGAGAACCCCAACACTGCACATTTGAGATGTCTCCCTGATCAAACACACCTGATTCAACTCATCAGCTCATCAGTGAAGACTCCAAGACCTCAAAAGTGTGTCAGATAAGAGAGACACCAAACCATGCAGTGTTGGGGCTCTCCAGGACCAGGATTGGGAACCACTGTCATCAGGTCATGAAAAGTTCGACACACACTTGTGGTCATCATGCTCACTCGAACACTTGGGCTAAACTCAGGAAATACGTCAAATAAATAATCAAGTGGTCAAGTGCAAAGAGGGCAAGTGTGGGTATTTGGACAGTGCAACAGTTTAAGAAACAACAAATGCTGTGCAATTTATAACAGCAGTTTGATAAAAAGGTCAAACTATCACAGACTTACTGCTGCAAATGTCTGCCTCCGCAGCTCTCTGTCTTCTCCATTTCTGAAGGAATACCTCTCCAGAAACACCACTGGGCTGACTGCTTCCTTTATGTCTTTTCAGCTAAAAAAAAAAATAATAAAATTAAGAAAGGGGAGGGGGAGGGGGAGGGGGGGGGGTAGAATAAAATAGAATTATAAACAGAATTTTAATAATGTTTTGTGAGCAAAATATTTAAAATATAAACTGATATGAATGAACTGCAAGAGGGGAAAAATGTGTCCTTTTATTTATTTACTTTTTTTGGATTTACATAAAAAGGTATCAAAAGCATGGTACAGTAAATTTGATTACTGTGATATCTGTCATATAAAAGCACATCAAAAAAAGACCATTACAGTTGTACAACCATAGTTAGTTTGATGATTATTGTATTGTTGTATTGATTATTAATATACCATAGTAAAACTACAGTTACTGTGGTAAAAACATGGTAAATGGCCCGTTCCTGGGTTTTAACTTCAAATGTAATTTGTTACTGTTGTACGTGTCGTGGTTACCATGATTTTAATACAAATTTACATCTTTGAACCTGAAATGACTATATTGAAAGTCTATGGCACGTCACGTGACCGACAGAGTTTAAATCACACTAGTTAGCAGGTGTGTTCATTTAGTTAAACGCAATGAAACTCAAAGACAGCCTCGGATGACTGATATAATACAGCGAGTAAACAATACGGCGCTAATCTGATTAATAAAGAAGACAGAATACATTTTATAACAGGCATTAAAAGAGCGAATTTACATCTACTCACCAAACCTGTGGCACATGTAAACTGATGGCAAGTATCGCGATGTGTGCTGAATGAGACTTCTTGAACGTGATTTCATAGTGATAAACTATGAATAAGCGATAAGCGAGAATGGGTTGTAAGAAAACGGTTAAACTGCTTACTTGCACGCGCCTTGGAGCGTTGTTAAACTCACCTTTTAATGCCGTTTTCCCTGCAGTTGAGCGTTGCTTTGGTCAAACTCACCGCTGAATGCTGTTTTACCTGCAGTTGAGTGTTGTTAAACTCACCACTGATGAACGCGCTAAGCCTTTGCACAGAGAGCACTTTGATATCAGATTGCGAGGATTTTTAAACCTCAAAAACAAGTTGGAGGGCCAGATAAAACTATCTCTGTCATATATAATTTTTTGTAGCCTATTCTTTTTTTATTTTTATTTATTTAGTCTCGTTGCGGTGTGCTGACCCAAGACGTCAAATTTAAACGCTGCTGAGTTCTATAGAAGTCTATCGGACTAACCTGCACGTTGAAAAATAACGCCAAAGGTATACCCAGTGCGTCAAAAAAGTGACGCCAGATCCCTTGACCATGCGTCAGACATTTGATGAGTAGAGAGTGAGACTGTGTTGAAAAAACATATATTGTCGGAATAGTATGTTTAATGTCTTCGTGTTTCCAAAAAAAAATGTTTTTCTGTGAAGACAACTGTTTTCACACAGGGCTAGCTGGACGCTTTTGTCCACATTAGGAATTTTCTTGTTTCGACTTTCTGTTCGAGAGGGCCCTCTGGCTTTGAGTATGAATGAAACACACACTGCATGAGTGTTTAGCGCTCCGTGACGTTTATCTCGTTGTATTCTGGGTCCGAATAAAATATCAGGTCATGCGCTCACTATCCTGTCTCTTTAAATCTAGTTTAAAGGAGTTTAAATCTAGTTTAATTCTCTTTAAATGAGTTTAAATCTATATTTATTCACACCAGCTCTTTATAGCTTTTTTGCAAAACACTCTTGACTGAAAAAGTGCGGGGACGAATTTCCGTGATATTAAAAGTGCATACTGGCCTCAGCGCACTGCGAAGGAAACGTGTAACCAGGGGGTATCTTCCCAGAGACTGACCACCGAGAGGGGCATGGTTAGCAGCTATGGCCGCCATGTACACTGGACCAACTGGGCAGTTAACTGGGTCATACTGGCGACCTCCACACCAGGAACAGAAAAGTTTCCACTTCAGTTTCCTGAAGTGTTTCCTCATTTCCTCATTGAGAGAGCTCCGGACTGGAGGATGGTCTCAACAACCACAGTTGAGAGACCAGAAGTCACCCCCACGTCCTCCCATATTCTTCCTGCCAGGAGCCTGCAAGGAAAAAACAGTGGGGCAGAGGACAAGGTTCTTTTCCTGCTCTCCTGCTTCACTGGTGCACACAAGTCATTGTGAGTTTATGGGATGAATCAGTGGGTTGCCATGTGTTCTATGTCTTTGTTTGTTCAGCACTTTGGTCAGCCGTGCTTGCTATTTTAAAATGTGCTAAATAAATGAAACAAACTTGAAACTTGAAAGTAATCCCAGGCCAAGCAACATTTCTTTCCAAAGTGCTCCTCGTCGACGCCCCCACTCGGCCAGACGCTGCCCATTTTCTAAGCGTCTTGGACCCTGGCCAAAGTAAGTGCTGGACCCGACACCTCAGGCATTCTCCTGATCTGTAGGACAGGAAGAGGAGGGAGCCAAGTCTCACAAGAGCTGGACTACCCCCCAAGCAGCCTCTGTTGTGCCTCCAAGCACGCCGTTCAGTCCTGTTTGCTGATGGAAGTGTGTTTGTGATAAATTCTGTTGTGAACAATGGGCCCTTGTTAAAAGAGCCCACGCAACCAGCCTACATGAGTGTAGGGACTGGTCAAGGTTGTCCACCACCCGAATTGATCCAACCCCTTGTCACATAAGCCGAGACCTGGCAGGCCATCCCTGCAGTGTCATATTGGTTTTTGGAGGTAATAAAAAATTAGATTGTACACTTTAGTTTGCTCGAAAACCAGCAGTTCCGTGGTGTGGTTTCCACCTTGGTTCAGAGCACGGACACACAAAGATGACCTACTCTCCGATGTGAAGAATTCATTGGTGAGAGGAGCCAATGAAACGGTTCCCCCGAGATTAGAGCGAATCAGGCTTCTACAGCCACCACTTCCTCGTCTCCAAAAAGGATGGTGACTTGTGGCCCATCCTCGACCTCAGACACCTGAACCCCACCCTCATGAAACAGCTGTTCAGGATGACTACTTTGAGACATATCCTCTCACAAGTTTGCCTAGAGGACTGGTTCATTTCCCTGACCAGAAAGATGCATACCTTCACATTCAGATAACCCCCCCATCACAGACGATTATTGAGATTCGACCCTTGAGGGAGTGGTATATCAACATACAGTCCCTCTATGACTGTCTCTAGCTCCCTACTCTTTTATGAAGTTTATAGACACTGCTCTTTCCCCTCTGAGACAGAAGGGGGATATGCGTTTTGAATTACCTCGATGACTGACTCAGGCCCATTCAGGAATCGAGCTACTATCACACAGATCCTTCCTCCTCAGCCACGTAGAATGCAGTGTTCAACTCAGCCCAGATGAGGGCTACAGTCGCTTGTGCAGCTCCGATCCCGAGCCATTGGTTAGATTTTTATATCACTGGATGAACCAATAGCCATGCATTTACACTGCACGATTGAAAAAGGCTTTAGTCATCTGAGAAAAAGTAGTTTTCCCCATGAGCATCTTAGCAACACACTACTCGTTCCCATATCTCAGGGAACCGAGGTTATGTTAGTAACCGAGTATGTTTCAGATTTGATAATTTTCTTAATGATTTGCAGTCTGAGTAAAACCATTTTTCATCATTTTTTTGCCTTTCTGTTTCAACACAATTTTATATACTGCTTTTTATATATTTAATTTATAACCAAATAAACACAATCTTTAGTTTTATATATATACATTTACTTATTAGATTTTTCAGTTCTTCAGAACTGAGGGATTGAATAAATTTGTCTGTGCTGTCTGAAGCCCATCTGTATCTTTGCTGGATTTGATACATTATACAGATTTTGATGTTTCGTGATGCGTGATATGTTTACAATTTTTTTTATTTGGTTATGGTCAGGAAGTGCAGTTTGTTGTATGACAGTGAATGCACTGAAGAAGGATGGGTCCATGTTAGTGATGATGTTATAGTCAACTGCACTAGCTCCAAGACCTGAATAGCACATGAACCTCCCTAAAGAATCCCCTCTGATCCTGCCAATTAGTATGTACAGACCTAAGGCTCGGCAGAGCTGCACTAATTCTGTACTGTTTTTATCTTTTGTTTGGTCAAGATCATTGGTATCCAAACACAGTGAATCCAATGGGTCTGTGTTTAGCTGCTATTTTAAAATTGTCCATTAAAAAAGTTTCTGTTCATTTTGTTGCCCCCAGCCCCAGACGCAAGCGGTTCTTACTTCTAGACCAGCAATGTTTTGGTTCTACAATTCAAACCACTCCTGGTTCGGCGATGGTGCTTTGGGTATCAAAAAACAAAGAACCGATTTGTAACTAGGCTATGGCTCTTTTTTTTTGTCATTGTATACTTCTCTTTGTAACAAACCTCCCTGCACTCTGCACCACGGTTGCCATAGTGATCAGAACTGCAGCTAACTTTAGCTTTTAGCTTTAAATGATGAGAATAAAATTAAATATACAGTTTTTGTGTTATTTCTTGTTATTGTTTGTCTGTCTATCTGTTTATCTATTTATATGTAAGTCTTCTATATATCTTGACTATTACTTTTTATCAATCTTGGCTAAACACATCTTATTACTCCTATGGGAAGTCCTTATAATAACAGCTGCAGCAACACATGTGAATGTGTATATTGTATGTATATATAGACAAATAAATTATATACAGCAAGGAATCCATTGAACCTCTTCACGCCATATTTTGAATGCAGGCAAATACTGTAATTTCCCAGACCTGCTACAGAAACTTTCCAGAGGCAAACTCTGCAGTTTCTCAGTGCTAGATGAAGCCACTTGTTACCTGGATCTGTAGAACAAAATAGTAAACCAACAGAATGTTCTCCTCTGTGAGATGTACCCGAATACTGTGTGTATGTAGAGCATCAAATGTATAAGATTATTTTAAAGCTGAGATATGTACTTGAGTTCATTTTGGATTGGAGAAGTAAATGCTTATGTGGTTCAAGTACCACAGTTTGGGTTTTAGTGCTGCATTATCACCAACCACCTACACGAAGACACACATATGCATACGCACACACTGTTATGCACATGCACATTTAGACTCTCAGGGGAAGCTGAAGAAATGGAGAACACACTAGGGATGGAGGCAGGTGTATTTTTAGCGGTGTAGTGCAAAATAGTGAACAAAGAGCTCTTGTCAATGCTAAGCAGGACATTTCATCCATCTGCTTTTTATGTATTGGTGTGTGGTTGTGTATGTGTGTAGATGAGTGCTTTCAAGTATAATTATCTCACATTACCTGTCCGGAAGTATGAGGATGATTGTGGAGGAGGAAGAATCGATGGGGAGAAGCTCTGTTCCAAAACCTAGTGTGCTCCCTCAATTCCTACTGATTACATTGGCAGTATGCTAACTGAAAAGGAACCTCATTACAGGGCATTCACACTGGCAAAGATACATCACTGAGGTCGCTAAACCACTGTGCTGTTGGTTTGAAGTAGGCGTAGTTTTGGCGGATCATTGTCTGCACTCCCATTGGTAGTTTATGCACTCCGTCACTGCTCATTTGCATCAACTTTGCATCAACCCTCATTGAAATTTAATGATGTGCCAATGATGCTGCTGCTTAAACGTGAACACCCCTTTAGTGCACATCATACATATAGTTATTTCATAAACAATTCAAACTGCATGTTATACACATCTGCTCTACAGTCATTACTCACAATTAGTTTCAATACAGAGGTCCTGAGAGGAACGACAGAATACTTAAATTATAAATATATATAGTACACACTAATTTCATAATAAATATGCAGTTGATTGTAAAATGGAAGAGTTACTGAAAACAATGATAGAGAGTAATAAAGTGCAGCAGCAAATCCAAACTGGCTTGCTGGAGGAACAAAAGTGGGCTAATAACCTTAAAGAATTGGATATGAGACAAGCCCAAGATGTTAGCAGGATACAGGCTAGTGACTTTATTCCTAAAATGGGAGAGATTGATGATGTTGAAGCTTATTTGCATGCCTTTGAGACAACTGCTTTCAGAGAAAAATGGCCAAAATATTGGCACCATTTCTATCTGGAGATCTAGACCCAACCTTGGCAAATAGGTATGATTCCTTAAAGAAAGAAATATTAAGTCGCAGTGTTATTACAGAATTCGGGAGGGCCCAGAGGTTCCATGCATGGTGCTTCAAGAAAGAACAGCCACCATGTACACAGATGCATGAGTTAATGCATCTGGCTAAGAAATGGTTAGAGCCTGGTGGTCACTCAGCAACAGAAGTGGTTGATTCCTTGGTGATGGACAGATTTGTAAGAGCCTTACCCACTGAAGTGAAACGATTTGTCTGTCTGAATAACCCAAGTTCACCCCAAGAATTAATAGAAGAAGTTGAAAAATACCAAGCCAGTGCAGAAATGCTGAACTCACACGTTACTGGACTCTGGAAGCATGATTACCCTAGTGCATCATTCCTTTGTCAACCCAAAGCAAATCTCACCAGAAAACCCAGTTCCAGTTTTGTGTGTGCATGGTGACACCTGTACATACCCCACATCTGCAGTAACACTAGTCACGACTAGTGTCCAGGGGTAAAGTCAGACAAAATATAATAAATCAAAATGTCCAAACTCTAACACACCACTCCCTTCCAGTGCAGACATGGATGTATAGAAGAGACAACCTGGAAGAGACAGAGTCGGCCTCAGAACAAGGAGATGAGCCATCACCACAGCCCATCGCTAAACACAGGGTACAGTTACAGACGGAACCCGAGGAGCTGGGGTCAAATCAAGAGAGTGATAGCGGTCCAAAAGTGCCAGGGCATCAGATGTTAACAGGCCAGTATGGAACAGCCCAACTGAATGATCCTACACTCATTAATGCTTTGAAAAATGTGAAAGTTGTAGATGGAATAGTTCCCAGTAATCTTCCAATAGTGTATCCATATTGTGCAATTAAGAAGGGGTTGCTCTACCAAATAAAAAAAGGGGTTGGAGACTATAGAGCAGTTGCTTGTGCCCCAAACCCATAGGGCCACATTACTGCAACTAGCCCACACTCATCTGCTTAGGGCACATTTAGGGGTGGAAAAAAACAAACAAAGAAAAAGTGTTAAAACGGTTCTTTTGGCCTGGTGTGCATAAGGAAGTAGAGAACTACTGCTGTAGTTGCCCGGAGTGTGAGCAGTCAGTTCCAAAACCTAATTTTTGTAGTCCCTTGATTCCATTACCCATCATCGAAACCCCCTTTGAGAGGATTGGGATGGACATTGTGGGGCCCTCTCTCGAGCGTTTTAATAAGACCCTTAAGCAAATGCTTCATAAGACCATTGACACAGATGGCAGAAACTGGGATCAACTCTTACCCTATCTACTGTTCTCAATTAGAGAAGTACCACAAGCTTCTACAGGCTTCACCCCTTTTGAACTTTTGTACCCATACAAGCCAAGGGGTTTGCTGGATATAACAAAGGAAGCATGGGAGGAACAGCCTTGTCCCCATAGGTCGTTCATTGATCATGTGGAGGAAATGAGAGACAGAATGGCAGCCATTTACCCTATTGTACGAGAACATATGGAGAAAGTACAACTGGAACAATAAGATATATAACCGCCCAGCTCAGCCTAGAGAATTTCAGCCAGGAGACTGAGTATTGGTGCTGGTGCCCACAGTAGAGTGCAAATTCCTAGCCACCTGGCAAGGCCCCTTTGAGGTCATAGAGAGGGTAGGGGAGGTCAATTACAGGATTAAGCAAACAGGCAAGAGCCTGACCAAATATACCATGTCAACCTCTTGAAACATTGGCACCCTAGAAACATGATGGTGTGTTCTGTTTCCACAAGCAAACCCAGTGACCCACCATGGGAAGAAATCCCGGAAGGGATGGAGCTAGTCGATCATACTAAATATTTTTTCCCCAGTCCCAGGCCATACTCAAATGATCCAGCATGAGATCCATACGGTCCCCGGGAAAATTGTAATGCAGCGGCTTTACAGAATCCCAGAGGCCAGACGAGAAGCCATCAAGGAAGAGGTGAGGGAAATGCTTACCATATTTTCCGGACTATAAGTCGCACTTTTCTTCATAGTTTGGCTGGTCCTGCGACTTATAGTCAGGTGCGACTTATCAAAATTAATTTGACATGAACCAAGAGAAATGAATCAACAGAAAACATTACTGTCTACAGCCGCGAGAGGGCGCTCTATGCTGCCAGAGATGCTGCTCAGTGCTTCTGTAGTGCTTTCTGTGTGTGTGTGTGTGTGTGTGTGTGTGTGTGTGTGTGTGTGATTCATTGTTCATTACCATGCATTCTGGAAAGCTGTCTTTAGTGGAAAAAATGAAAAAATAATAATTTTTGCCAGATTTTTGGAACAGAGTGAACAGATTTTGGCTAAATGTCCTGGCACACACACACACTGAAACAGCAGCAGGTATATGAGTGCACACCTGCTCTTCCCTTTCTGTGCTTAGACATATTTGCACATCCCTGTTAGCTCAACATTCTGCAAAGCTGTCATGATCGAGTCACCTTTTCTGCTATATCAATCTCTCCACAATCCTTTATTCTCAACACTTCCTCACTTTGGAAGCATTTACACACCCATTTAAAGCTCTGTGCATGCGGACAAAATAGATCTGGCGTTGACGTGGACAGGAAGCTGCACAATTCATTATTACAAATGTTTTCCAATTGATGAATGTGTTAATTGCTTTTCCACAATCCACTGCCATTGCTGGACAAAGTTCAATAGGGTGCGTGTGTGTGGGGGGGAGAAAATGCGTGATAGAGAGTGTTTTGCATGTGTGCGTGTGTGTGTTTGTCTTCCAGTGAGGCCTGGCCCAGAAGCTTGTGACATGCCTAAGCCAGACAGCCCTCCCAATTCAACACTTGCCAGAATATCTATATGGCATGAATGTACAATCAGGCCCCTGGTTCCTCTCCAGAAATCTCAAACAGAAATCAATAGTCATTCCCGGGGCTGATTATACAAAAGATCCCTACAATCCTCTTTGCAATTCCAATGCTTTCAGACTGCTAGAGCTCACTGCATGAATTTGTCCTTCCCACCTGACAGGGATGTAAGTGATGACAGAACAGTTGACATCTTCTTCATCTACGTGCAGTGTATGAAAAGACAGATCTTTGCGTCATATTCTGTTTTATTAGATGAGCCTGAATGACCTTGCTTTGGTGTTGAAAATAAAGAAGTCACCGCAGATGTAGAGAAATGCACTTGTACTCGTCTCTGTAGACTAAGTGGGTTTGCATTGATTGAGAGGGAGGCATAATCTATAGTCGTGTGTCAGTGGCTGGCAAAGACAGAGAGGAGAAGACACACAGGTGTGTGTGTGTGGATGACAGATAGACGCGGTGCAGTTTTAGTCTCTGTAAAACTCAGTGATGTTAAGTTTAATCAGTGCCACAGAGGTGACAGGAGTTTGAAAGGCAATAGCACTCTTATCTACAAACTCTAGTTCTAAACTAGTTTTCTTGTTATTGTTTTCAGCAGTTTTCATACAATATGTTTTCATATTGTTTCAGCAGTTTTAATCCAGATGATGACAATGAACGGCGTCCAAATGTTACAATCTCCAGAAGTGACATGACTTGGCTGACTTAATTTGAAAATAAATAAAAGTAGTGCAAAATTAATCCAT
Source organism: Carassius carassius (assembly GCF_963082965.1). Lineage (NCBI taxonomy): Eukaryota > Metazoa > Chordata > Actinopteri > Cypriniformes > Cyprinidae > Carassius > Carassius carassius. The sequence continues at coordinate 24,840,057 of NC_081760.1, forward strand.
ATGACTAGAAGTAAGTCTTCTTACACAAAGCTTTATTCAAACTCAAATCAAATCAAAACATTGATAATATTAAAAATAAAATACATTTTTTTGGTTCTCACATTTCACGTGGCCACACATCATGATGTTTGTGTCGCTATAATTGATTTCAGTCAATGAGGGTTAAAATGTATTTGTTCTAAAATAGCTGTTTTATTTGCTCTTGTAAGCTTTATCATGTTTGATAATCTGAGTGAACTGAATGAAATTGACAGTTCTGCTGTTACAAGAAAAAATCTGTTAATTTAACAATCTATACTTCATTAAAAAGATCTCAAGCTTAATTTTCTTTACCTGTTTTATGATAAATAAATAAAAACATCTTCTAGTGACAAAATTGTATTGATTTTGGCTAGGAGTTATGAAAACTTTATTATGAAATATTAGCCTCAGATTCATCCATTGTGAAAAAAAAGCTGTTGTCATAAAAGTGCTTCACTGAACAATGTCCCTCAGGGCTTTTAGTCCACCATTTACCTTCACACAATTGACCTTAACCTAATCTGTGGTGAGCATTTGATGCTAGACAAATATATATTGACATATGATATACAGTACATAATGATATGTGACACTCCAGTATTTTATCTATCAAATGTAGAAACTGACAAATTTCTCACATGTGCAGCGCTCTGTGCAGGTCTCTTCCGGATGCTGATGATGACTTGTGCCAGAAAGGATATATTTTCTCAAAATTTTGCATAAAAAAATGCTATTTAGCACCAAAAAAGTTTGAACTGTGTGCAGGTCAGCATTTGAAACACTCAGTGAAAGGCCCAGTGCTGAATTTAAGTTCTGAGGAATGAGCAATGTGAGATTTATTTACCTTATGTCATGAAATTCACAAGGGACCGTTCCTGAGATGATTATGTGCTCTTATGTTCATAGCTGGCTTAGTTAATTTCTAATTATATCTAATGGTTTCTACGCATTGTTATCTTGGCATTTAAATGGCTCTTCATTTATTTTGTTGCTCCAGACGGCAGAATTTTGAACAAATATGTCTGGTAGGAAGGTAGGAAGCATGGTAGGAAGAGGAAAGATGCAAAAGTTTAGTGTTTTTTCTTTCAAAAAACAGACAAAGTTTGACAAGTTCATACAAAAGTGTGATTAGAACTGTGAATAGATGAAGTTGAAAATGACAAATCACGGTTAGTGTTTATAAGAGGGGAAATAATATAAATCTATTATTTTATTCAAAAGTGCTTTCAAATGCAATTCCTGCATGCAGTAATTTAAGTTCACCTATTCATGATTAGCATGCTTGAATTATTGTATTAAAATTCATTTAAAAGTTTTTTCTGGGGTTCATAAAGTAAAATATATCAGGGTGATACAACCGTCTTGAAAAAGTAGCTTGAAATAATGTTCTGTTGTTATTTCTTTGAAACCTCAATAAAATAAAGTAATACATAATAAATAAAGGAATTTATATCCTATTAAAGAACCATGAAGACCCTCTGTGTGCCAAGGTCGATAAGTCTTAAAAACTAAAACAAACAAACAAACAAACAAAAAAATGTTTGTTGAGGTTTTATATATTCTTATATATATATATATATATATATATATATATATATATATATATATATATATATATATATATATATATATATATATATATTCTCTACAGCATGCCATTGACCTGAGATAAAGAAGATGAAAGAGAGGTGGCAAAGAGGCACTGCAGAGGTAGAGAAGGTCATTGAAACCTCTTCTCACCTGGAACAGGTGTTATAATAAGTATCCCTCTGAATGTTGAGTGGCCATATCCTCCCCACCAGGCTGGCTGCTTGTAATTAAAACTGATCATAAAAAAAAAAAAAATCTGCCATTCATCTCGACTCCCTTTCCTTCCTCTGCTTGCTCTCCTCCCCTCATTTATACCCCTTTCCTTCCTCTCTCCTTCTCCCAGCTTGTGTTCAGGGGAGGGTGGAAAACATGTGCTTGAGCTGTCAGGGCTGAAGCAGCAGATTGAAGCTTAGTGTCATGCTGTGTGGGAGAAACTGAGGCGAAGAGTACAGCCTGCTGGGGGACACAGGGTGGGAGACCCAGGGGTCCAGCAGGATCATAACCCATATGGGGGGAAAGGCTGCTGCCGGCTCCATCTCTGTGACCATGTCTGGAAGTAAGATGACAACACTAGTGCACTGCTGGGTTGTATGTCTTTGACTCTGTGTTTGTCTCTGTGTTTATGTCTCAGTTTCCGATCAATACTATTGACTGTGCACCCCTGCAAGGACACTAATGACGCTTTTATTGTCATTTCTAAAAGGGAAGCATTTCTTGGTTATCAAACATTGGTCTTTTTCTGCAACTTGTTTACAGTTTGTCCTTTGTAAACCCCCTCAGGCCTCAAGTAGATTAAACTAAAACTTTAGACCAATTAACTTTCAGCAAGCTATATGATCTTTCAATTCGCACTTTATCATGAATGCATTGATTTGTTCTTGTGTGTTTTCTTTTCTGCTAACAGGTCATTTGTAAGCATATGCAGCTTCACTGCAGTTACAGTGGCACAGATGCAAAACGTGCATCATTTTTCTAATGGGAAAGTTAGAGGAACATTTAGAGCCAGATGCCGTGAGTTTTTAGCCATGAACCAGATACAGAATCTATAATGATAGATTGAAGAGAGAGCCAACTGAATCTTGCATCTACTCACCACACTGTTTAGCTCTTTGACATATTTGCATGCTTTGACATTGAGCCTCTATGACACGACACGGCTAGACTCAGGGTCTTTGCCTTCGTTTGGTGCTGGTTTGTATGAACAAATATTAACAAATGGCTCAGAATTTGTGACGAATGCATGAAATAGATCTTAAATTCATTCCATATCAGCCATTTATTCAAGTGTGTCTGAAGTAATTCAGGGTAGAGGTCTGTTCACTGACTGTCTGAGATTTATTGCACACAAAAAAAATGGCTTTAAAAAGTTTCCAAGGTTAGTGGTATCAAAGTTTTGAACCATAGAACCACTAGTTGCAACCCGGTATATTCCATCTAGTACCAGAACTGTACATACATCTTTGTTTTAAGTTAAAACTGTGAAAGAATATTTACTACCAATATTTACTATTACTCTTACTAAGGATAATAATATTAAGCAGTGTTGTTATTGTAAACTAAAATTGAATCAAAAACTGTTACAGTTGTTTTCAATAATTAAAATAATGCTGAATTGAAATAGACATTTTAGATGAAAAACTTTAAATATAGAAATGTTTCAATAAATTAAATAAGTTTATTCGGTAACTCTTTATTTTAGGGTCCCTTAACTAGTTGCTTATTAGCATGCATATTACTATGATATTAGCCATTTATTAGAATTAAGCACATATTAATGCCTTATTCTAAAGGAATGTCTATTGTCTTGATATGCTTTATGCGTATGTATTTTGATCATCACTGTATAGATTTTTGTCCTCCATCAGTAAGGTTGACCAGGCAGTCAGCTATAGACAGTATGGGGGCTTTTGGACAGTTCTCCAATATCCAATTTACTTCTAAAACATTCTAACAGTCTTTGTGTGTCTAAATCTTTCCCTGGATGACAACATTAGCTAGACGGTGATGTCTGTAGCGGTATGTCTTGTTTCAGTAAGGCTTCTACTAGATTAGGTATTTACAAGCGGTTTAATGCTCATGTACTGAATTTGTCAAGTTTTGAATACAGGGCACCACACACATGAATGTAACAAACACAACATGAGAGACATCCAAAACATATTTAAAACATATTTTATTTATTTTTTATTAATAAGAAAATAAGAAATTATATAATTCAGCAAGGATTCATTACATTGATAAAAAGTGACAGTAAATACATTTATAATATAATAAATTATTTCATCACAGGAATAGATTACATTTTTAAATATAGTAATTTGCTATTGTATATTACTGTAATATCTATCTATCTATCTATCTATCTATCTATCTATCTATCTATAGCCGTATTCTCTATTGGCATCTTCCACTGCACCTGGCGCGGCCGACGCACATCCCGAATCCCAGTAACTAGTTTCTCTGCTACCTTTTGTTAATGCTCAGGGTTTACGAGCGAAGAATTCTGTTTTGACTGATACCTCTGTTTCCGGAGTGGATTTATGTTTCCCGTTGACTCTATGACTGTTTCTCATTTTCATTAAAAAGACTGTGATTGAGTATCTCGCCTTTTGGTCCTCTATCTCCCACCTAACAGAATAAACTGACCAATTATGGACCAAGCGAGCAGCAATCCCTTTCAAGCGGCGGTCGAGCTCCAGGGTGCCATGTTGGGCAGACACGAGCAGGAGATATCCACCGCTCGCCAGGCTGTCGACTCCCTTGCCAACCAAATGGCTGACCTCTCTCATTGGGTGTGTCAGATTCGTCACGAGCCACCCATCACTGAGATCTGTGAGGTGTCTGAACCGCGAGTCAACAATCCCCCTGTCTACTACGGTGAGCCAACTCAATGCCGCTCCTTCCTCACCCAGTGCGAGGTAGTCTTCTCGTTACAGCCCGCTACTTACGCTCAGGACCGGGCCAAGGTGGCCTACGTTATCTCCCTCCTCGCGGGACGAGCTCGGGAATGGGGAGCGGCAAACTGGGAGGCAGAGAGTGGCTGCGTCACCAACTTCACTCTCTTCAAGAGATCTTCATGAGCGAGGTACCTGCTCGACTTGATGCTCTTATTGATCTGGCAATCCGGATTGAGAAGCGGTTCGACCTGCGCCATTGAGCACGCCGTACTGAAGCCGCCCTCTTCTCGACTTTGTCTACTGGTACAGTCCCTCAAGCCTCCAACACAGACCCCGAACCCATGCAGTTCGGTGGTCTCCATATTTCTGCCAAGGAGCGCGAGCGACGCATCTTCAATCGCCTGTGCATGTACTTTGCTTCAGCAAACCATTTCGTCTCCAACTGTCCGGTAAAAGCCAGAGCTCATCAGTAGGCAGATGTCTAGGTCCTCTACATCCAAGTCCTGTACTACCCTTCCTGCACTTCTTCGGTGGCCCGTCTTGTCTGTCTCCTGCATGGCCCTGGTTGACTCGGGAGCAGAGGGTAATTTCATCGATGAGTTGTGGGCTCGAAAGCAAGGTATTCCCCTCTTAGACTTAAAAGACTCCACCCCTCTCTTTGTCTTAGATGGTAGCTCCCTTCCTAGGATTAAGCAAAGGACTGTGCCCCTGACGCTTACCATCTCGGGAAATCATAAAGAGACAATTTATTTTTTTAGTTTTCATTCCCCCTTTACTCCTGTGGTTCTTGGTCACCCTTGGCTAGTACAACACAACCCCCAGATTACCTGGTCAGATGGTACTATTTTATCGTGGAGATTGTCCTATCATGTTGGGTGTTTAACCTCTGCTGTTCCACCTGTCTCTGCTGTTTCTGTTTTTCAGGAGGAATCTGGTGTTTTGTCTGGAGTCCCGGAGCTCTATCACGATCTGCGGGAGGTCTTTAGTCGAGCCCCGGCCACCTCTCTCCCCCCATCGTCCGTCCGATTGCAGTATCGACCTTCTCCCAGGGACCACGCCCCTGCTCGGCAGGTTATATTCCCTGTCGGCTCCCATATGGGAGGTACTGGCAAAGTACCTGTCCGATTCCCTCAATGCCGGTACGATTGCGCCTTCCTCGTCACCCGCCAGAGCAGGGGGTTTTTTTGTCAAAAAGAAGGACGGTTCGTTGCGTCCCTGTATCGATTACTGTGGGGCTGAATGAGATCACTGTCAAGACTCATTATCCCTTGCCTTTGATGTCGTCGGCCTTCGAGATCCTACAGGGGACTAGGATTTAACCAAACTTGATCTTCGTAACACCTATCATTTAGTCCGTATCAAAGAAGGTGATGAGTGGAAGACCGCCTTTAACACGCCCCTCGGTCACTTTGAATATAGGGTCCTCCCCTTCGGTTTAGTCAACGCCCCTGCCGTGTTCCAGGCCCTTATTAATAACATCATACAAGATATGCTATATTTTTGATTATATCTCGATGACTTTCTTATTTTCTCTCCCTCACTCCAAGTTCATGTCCAACACGTTCGTCGAGTCCTCCAACGTTTGTTTCATGTACCGTCAGTCACATTTTTGGGCTCAGTCATTTCAGCAAAGGGAATCAGTATGGATCCGGCGAAGGTGCGAGCGATCACAGAGTGGCCCGTTCCTGACTCTCGGGTTGCGCTCCAACGCTTTCTCGATTTTGCAAACTTTTACAGTCGTTTCATACGTAACTTTAGCCAAGTCGCCGCACCCCTTACTGCTCTAACTTCTGTGAAGTTGCGTTTCAGATGGTCAGAGGTGGCCCAGGCGACTTTTAACCAGCTAAAGACGCTTTTTACATCCGCTCCTGTCTTACTCTCTCCCGACATCTCGAAACAATTTATCGTCGAGTTTGACGCTTCGGAGGTCGGGGCCGTTCTTTCCCAACGCTCCTCCACGGACGGGAAGGTGAGTGACATTGGTTGGAGGGTTCCTCTGCTCCTTTCGTCGTATGGACCGACCATCGTAATTTCGAATACATATGTTCAACTAAGAGATTCAATGCTCGCCAAGCCTGCTGGGCTCTATTTTTTACGCGTTTCGACTTCTCCATTTCCTATCGTCCGGGTTCTAAGAATGTCAAGGCTGATGCCCTTTTTTTCTCGCCTCTATGGCCCCCCTCTGCAGCCGAGACCCCAGAGGTTATTATTCTTCCCGGTCACATTGTGGGGACTGCCGTGTGGGGAGTCGAGAGATTGGTCAAATGAGCGCTATCTCAGGTTTCCGCGCCACGTTACTGTCCAGGGGGACTCCTTTTTTGTTCCTGTGTCCACTTGCCGTGCTGTCCTCCAGTGGGGACACTCGTCTAAATTGTCTGCCCATCCCGGTTTACGGGGCTCTCTTGATTGTATTCATCAATATTTTTGGTGGCCTACTATGGAGCGCGATACGCGCCGTTTCATCGCCTCCTGTGTAACCTGCGCTCAAACTAAGACCGGTAACTCTCCTCCGATGGGTTTCCTTCGTCCTCTCCCCGAACTGGCTCAACCCTGGTCTCATATTGCTCTTGATTTTATTACGGTGCTCCCTTGGTCGGGTGGCAATACGGTAATCCTTACGGTTGCCGATCGCTTCTATAAATCTGCTCATTTCATCCCGCTCACTAAACTTCCTTCTGCCAGAGAGACAGCCCAGATTATGGTAGATCATGTCTTTAAGATACATGGTCTGCCCACTGACGTGGTTTCAGATAGGGGCCCGCAATTCTCCGCCTTTTTCTGGAAGGAGTTTTGTCATCTCATTGTGGCAACTGCCAGCCTCTCATCGGGGTTTCACCTGCAAACCAATGGGCAGGCCGAGCACGCCAATCAAATTTTTGCTCGTATGCTCTGCAGCCTTGCTCATTGTTGTCCCGCGTCATGGTCTGAGCAGCTGGCCTGGGCAGAGTATGCAAACAATTCCCTCCCATCCTCTGCAACAGGTCTTTCTCCTTTCCATTGTTGCCTCGGCTATCAACCTCCTTTATTTTTGTCTCAGGGGGCAGCGTCCAATTCACTGTCTGTTCAAGCCTATATCGATCGTTGTAGGCAATATAGCATCACTGCCAATAGGCGCCGAATTAGGAGTCCACGTTACGTTCGCGGCCAGCGAGTGTGGCTTTCCACCGCTAAATTACCATTACATTCCGATTCCCGTAAGCTGGCGTCCTGTTTTATCGGGCCTTTTCGTATTATTAAGATAATTAATCCTGTTGCAGTACGGGCTTCGCCTCCCATCCCATCTCCGTCGCGTTCGTCCAGTTTTCCATGTTTCACATATTAAGCCCGTCGTTCGTGCGCCCTCTCGTCCAGTCTGTCCTCCTGTTCAAATTAATGATTCCCCTGTCTACAGAATTCGTCGCATCCTTGACACACGTCGCTTGGGTCGTGGTCACCAGTACTTAGTCGATTGGGAGGGGTATGGGCCGGAGGAGAGATGCTTGCTCCCCTCCCGGGACATCTTGGACCCTTCACTCCAATGATGATTTCCTTCGTTCTCGCCAGTCCTCCTCCTTGGGAACGCCAGGAGGCGCTCGTTGAGGGAGGGGGTACTGTCATGATCCGGGTTCCTCCTTTCTCTGTCCCCCTCTTGTGGTCATCCTACACACTCTTTCTCTACACCATCACTTTAACTTCATTAGTCCCAGCTGTTCCCACTTACACTTATCTCACCGAACCCTCTCACCTGTTTCCCCTTTTCCCTGATTCTTCCTGCTATTTGTACCTCCACTTTCTCTGTCCCTTTTGTCAGTTTATTCCTAGCTATCAATGCCGAAGACGCATCTCCTACCTGCTGAGTCAATGACACCTGTTGTCATAAAAGTGCTTCAATAAACAATGTCCCTCAGGGCGTTTCTAATTATATCTAATGGTTTCTACGCATTGTTATCTTGGCATTTAAATGGCTCTTCATTTATTTAGTTTTTTTCCAGATAGCAGAATTTTGAACAGATATGTCTGGTAGGAAGGTAGGAAGCATAGTAGGAAGAGGAAAGATGCAAAAGTTTAGTTATTTTCATAAAAAAATAAAAATAAATAAACAAAGTTTGACGAGTTCATACAAAAGTGTGATCAGACCTGTGAACAGATGAAGCTGAAAATGACAAATCACGGGGAATATTTATAAGAGGGGAAATATAAATCTATTATTTTATTCAAAAATACTTTCAAATGTAATTCATGCATGCAGTATTTTAAGTACACCTATTCATGATTAGCATGCTTGAATTACTGTATTAAAATTAATTTTCTGGGGTTCATAAAGTCAAATAATATCAGGATGATGCAACTGTCTTGAAAAAGTAGCTTGAAATAATAATAATTATAATAATGATTATAATTTATTAATGATGATAATAATGATAAAGGAAATTATATCCTATTAGAGAAGAACCATGAAGACCCTCTGTGTGCCAAGGTCGATAAGTCTTAAAAAAAGAAAAAAAGAAAAAAAGAAATTTGATCATTTGGCCTTTAAATTCTAAGGAAAGGTTAGTTATATTCTGCACGCTTTTTGATATTGAGCCTCTATGACACAACATGGCTAGACTCAAGGTCTTTGCCTTTGTCTGGTGCAGGTTTGTATGAACAAATATTAACAAATGACACAGATTTTGTGACGAATGCATGAAATAGATCTTACATTCATTCCATGTCACCCATTTATTCAAGTGTGTCTGAAGTCATTCAGAAGAGAGGTCTGTTCACTGACCGTCTGAGATTTATTGGACACAAATATGGCTTTAAAAAGTTTCCAAGGTTAGTAGTATCAAAGTTTTGAGCCATAGAACCACTAGTTGCAAATAAAATAGTTATACGGTATATTCCATCTAGTAGCAGAACTGTACATACAGCTTTGTTTTAAGTTACAACTGTCTAAGAATATTTACTGCCAAATTACTGTTACTAATGATAATAATATTAAGAAGTGATGTTATTGTAAAATAAAACTGAATCTAAAACTATTACAATTGTTTTCAGTAATTAAAATTATGCTGGATTAAAATAGACATTTTACATAAAAATCTAACTAAATATACACATTTTTCAATAACTGAAATAAATAAGTTTATGCGGTAACACTTTATTTTAGGGTCTCTTAACTAGTTGCTTATTAGCATGCATATTACTACGTGGAATATTAGCCATTTATATTAGCCAAGTAATTAAGCACATATTAATGCAATACTCTAAAGGAATGTCTATTGTCTTGATATGTTTCATCCGTATGCATTTTGATCATCACTGTATAGATTTTTGTCCTCCATCAGTAAGGTTGACCAGGCAGTCAGCTATAGACAGTATGGGGATTTTTGGACAGTTCTCCAATATACAATTTATTTCCAAAACACTCTAACAGTCTTTGTGTGTCTAAATCTGTCCCTGGATGACAACATTAGCTAGACGGTGATGTCTGTAGCATTATGTCTAGTTTCAGTAAGGCTTCTGCTAGATTAGGTATTTACAAGGGGTTTAAGGCTTATGTACTGAATTTGTCAGGTATTGAATGTAGGGCAACACACACATGAATGTAACAAACACAACATGAGAGACATCCAAAACATTTTTAAATATATACTATTCAAATGTTTTTAATTCATTAATAAAAAAATAAGAAATTCTATAATTCAGAAAGGATACATTTAATTGATAAAAAGTGACAGTAAATACATTCATAATATTATAAAAGATCTCTTCTTTCATCTCAATAGATTACATTTTTAAATATAGTGAATTGCTATTTTATATTACTGTAATATATATATATATATATATATATATATATATATATATATATATATATATATATATATATATATATATAACCACCCACTCATTCACAATCACAAGAGTTCTGATTCTCCACACATAATCAAGCCCTGTATAAAGTCACTTTCCATTCACCACACCAGTGTCTGGTCTTGTTCTAACATGCATCAACTTACCCAACTACTCACCTGCTCTAATTACCTGCCATATGATCCTATCCTTCATCAGTCATCTGTTCGGCATTTTGGCCATTAAACAACCTTCAAACATCAAGGACCGTGTTTCTATTCAGCTAAGTTACAAGCTAAAGTAACAGAACTCTTATCTCTTACCTTTAATCATCATTCAACTCAAGCTTTAATAAAACACTTTTGTGTAGATCTTACCTTTGTTGTCTCCTTCTGTGTGCTGACAACAAACATGTGCCATCACTTGACCTTAAGACATATGTCTTAATCAAACACTTATATATTATATATTATATATTAATATATATATATAATTCACCTTCTCAATTCATTCCACCTTGAAATATCAGTACATTACAGATCAAACATCTTGAATGATGCATGCTGATTTAATATATTAATGAATGAATGAATATACAAAAACAGCATCCTGTGCAGTAGCGTCTGCATTAGTCAGCTGCTTTTCCATGATACTTGTGCATCATGGGAAAATATATCCAAGTGAGTCAGCCATTCCTCTTGGTACTCATGTTGCGGCTAGTCCTTTCCGCAGCTGCGGGTCCAGCTGTTATGGCCAAAACACCATATTGAGAGTTGCATCATGCAAATAAATAGCAGTCTAGCATATGGACATGTAGCGTGACAAAGTGATCATGCATATGTGTTGATTTAACAGATAAGGTGCATGAGGATATGTCAATGTTCATGTTTGAAATTGTGCAAACTGTTTTACAAATGTTCTAAATATGTGTAAACATTCATTAGAATATGTGCATGAATAAATTGTTTTGTAATTACACAAAGGTTTGAAGAAGCATATTGCATTGTAGTCCTTGGGGACAGCGAGAGGGAAACAATTTCAATCTGTTGCCATAAGTTTATTATGTTGTGGAGTGTTTGTTTTATTATAGGATAAGTGTGTGCACACTCAAATGTGAGTGGATTTCAAGAGCTAGTCATTTCAAATCTACACTGTTTAAAGTGGTAAGTAACATGATGGACAAAGGAACATATCCAAATAATCTGTTTTTAATGAGAAGTGAGTGGGTGGACTGACAGGTGTAGTATAAATATAGACTGACATGAAAAAATAGCATAAAAACAGCTATGATGGTTTAAAATCAGGGGTGGGAATGTTGATCCTGGATGGTTCAAAGGGTCCAGAATTTAGCTCCAACCCTAATCAAACACCTGAAAAAGCTAATCAAGTTCTTCAGGATACAGGTAGGCATTTTTGTTTGTTTGTTTGTTTGTTTTCAGGGTTGAAGCTAAACTCTGTAGGGACACGGGCCCTTCACGATCAACATTCCCCACGCCTGATTTAAAGGAAGAGATTTCCCCCAAAAAATTAAAATTTGCTGAAAATTGACTCAAGATTTGACCCTCATGCATTCAACGATGTAGATGATAAAAAAAGAAGAAAAAAAAGAAAAGATAAAGTAACATTATATGACCTGCTCACCAATAGATCCTCTACAGTGAATGGGTGCCATCAGAATGAGAGACCATACAGTTGATAAAAACATCACAATAATCCACATGTAATCCACATGGCTCAGTTAACATCTTTTCAAGTGAAAGCTGTGTGTTTTTAAGACACAAATCCATCAGTAAGGCATTTTAACTTTAAATCGCAACTTCTAGTCAAAATGCGAGTCCATGATCCAATAACACTTCCTTCATTGAAAATGTCCATCCCCTGTTTTCCTCTCACAACAAAATCCACAGATATATTTGTTTAGAAGAGTTTGGACTGTTTTCACATATTTCTCACCTGCTTAACATGAGTCAACTATTTTTTCAATGGAGAAAGCAATATTAAGTATAGAGGAACCATATTTTAGCTGGAAGCAAACAGTTTGAATCTGTTGCCATAAAGAAACAAACTCATCTTAATCTTGGATGGCCTGATGGTGAGTAATTGTTTTGGCAAATATTTCAATTTTGGGTGAATTATTAATTTAATGATCATGTAAAGAACTGGTTCAGATGGTGTGAGATTAGGGAATTTACACTAAGGAAGAATGTTGCAAGACATTTTACATGATGCTACAATATGCTCACTCTTTTACTTTCTGTTCTCATGGTATGTTACAATGACCCTTTGAAGGCCTAGTAAAATTCAACACAAATAACACTCCGGTCAGACCGTCATTCAGCTCTACTATGCTCAAAAAGCAGGTCATGTCGAGAAAATCGCATGCTGTTACCTTGACTTCCTTAAATCTAAGAACACCCACATATAATCAATACTCAAATTGAATGAAGTAGTTAAAGTGCTGTGTGTAATTGGTATCGAAACACGGTTGAGAAAATTAGGCAATTGTTTCTTAACAGAGGTTGTGGGGTTATCTGAGGCAAGGCTGTTTTTGTCGATTATCTGACTGGTTTATTGACCTCATCAGCCACCACATACTGACAGGACTCCTTTCAGCTGAAATCCCTTGGTTTCAGGTATGCCCTTTTTGTTGTTACATGTCAGTCTTCCTCTCTGAACTCTATTCTTGGTCTTTAAATCAATATACTCACAAGGCTATAAATTTCCCATCAATGTCTGTTTCATTAAGTGTGTCTGATTCTCAGAACAGTGAACAGATCACCTCTTATAGTGAATCTCCCCCAAGCCACACTTCAGCAGGCCACAAAATCAATCAATACAGTAATTAAAGCAAGCACGCCAGGTGTTCTGTCTAGAGCTGAGAACCATAAGGGGAAGTTAAAGGTTTTGTTTTATCTCCGTGTAACACTGTGTGAAAATTTGTGACTCAGAAAATTTATTATTCTTGTTAACTTGACAACCGTTGTATGTTGGATTGATTAGATATGGGCATGAGTGGGATGTCTGCATAAAAAACATTCACGAATTAATAACAAGTCAGAGTCCTTTCATCTCCATCTGTCGATTTTGCAAATCTTCTATAAGAATATAGTGTCGCTGTCCATGGTGCTGATGGGATACACAGGGGAAACAAGGGGTCAGTGAGCAACTCAAAAGTTAGAATCACATTCAGATCTTTGCTTATCGACTAGTTGTAATGATCTAAATGAGAACTGATTGTGTAGGAGTGCTAATAGTTGACTGATAGACTATTTAATCAACACTGTCACGCTGTTGTCTTGGGCTGATTTTGGTCCAATGATGCCAAGCACACACCCTCTCTGTTTATTTGCACTTCCTCTCTTCTTGTTCTTTTTCTGCAGCAGATTAGAGTTTACACGCCATTAGTCATGGTGGGGTGTTGCATGCGGATCCTGTGCCGAGAAATCTTCTTTGTGTCAGGATCGCTTTGTCCCGCCGTGGCGGCTTATCTCCGGGATGAACGTACAATTACTTTTTAATGATTTCATGCCGGTTCATTACAAGAGCAGGGGCTCACGCACAGTGACTTATAAAAGGTAATCAGACATAATTAAGCTTGCACCGGTGCCTATCGTATAGAAGAATGTGGTCAAACTTTAGTGCCGTGACCCATGCTATTATAGACCTAAATACCAAGAGACCATGTTCACATTAGCATCTCCATATCTCCCCCTTTGTATATGAAAGTGGGTATGTTTTAAAATAATTCACAAAAATACATTTAAAAACACTATACAGTACCAGAATCCACATTTCGTCCAAACTTTGTGTAATATATGCATTTTGCATATAACATATAACTTGTTGAACTACTGATTCAGTATTGACCCCCCACAACAAATGAGAATTTCTCTTTTAAAGAACTGCATGGTCTAAAAGCTTAATGGCACTCTTATGGCGGCCTGTGGAAAGACATAGTGTGGAGGCTTTCATCTTTTAGGAAAATAATGAAAACTCTGGCAGGTTTAAAGAGACTGCTAGTGCAAGTACATTATCAATCTTGCAAGTGACAGCTTCATAGATGAGAGTCCAGGAATCTAGTGGTGTGTTGAAAACCAAAGAGCTGTGCTTCTTTTAACCATCATTTGATGTTTTCTTTTCCCAGCCAATCATCCATTTTTCATCTAGGAGATGAATCTTGTTATCATCTCAGTGTTAGGTATGATGTTCTTGAAATCAAAAGCAAAAACAGTTTTTTGTTCACACGCACGCACACACATGGTGCTATTACATGGTGCTACTATTGCATTGCTTTTACTGTACATGTCCATTTGTTTTCTACTGAGGAGATTCAGAAATACAGATCTGTGATAGCTCTGTTATTTTTCAAACAATAAATGAAAACAGGTAGCAAAACAATTTAACACAGCCTTGGTTAAAGCTCGGCTCAAGTATTGTAAGTAAAAGAATTATGAAATATAAAATCTGGCCTTTAGTAAATACAGTGAAAAGATTTCATTAACAAACATTTGATCATGAAAAACTATTTGTGTTGTTTATGCCTATTACAGTATGTCAGATCTCTTTAGATATTTACTGATAAACTCTGACAGCATACTAAATGAGATTGCAGCACACACTGACACTCTGTCATGAGCTTTCTTGAGAGGATACTTGATATTCTTTCTTCCAAAAGCAGATAAAAAATAACAAAATGTGTAACAAAATAGTGTAATTAATAGGCAGTGTTTATACCTCTAAAGAAGATAATCTTAATACTTAATACTTGGCCAGACCTATCCTACACTTGATTCTTCAGGGCAGTTATTTGAACTCCCTAGCAGCTTTCTTTGTGACTGTCTGGATCTGGAAACTGGATCTGTCTGCTGCCAGTGTCTCCCAGTTTGGAGGTCGATGTCAGCCTGCAACAACTGTTACTTCAGCTGATCCTTGTAACGCTTACATGGGGAACTGCTTTTGGTAATCTTGCATCATCCATGTGTAACACGTAACCTGCCCAGCGAAGCTGTCGCAGCAAGACCAGTATATTTCTACATACTAAATGCTGTACTTGCAGTATATTCTTTTAATACACATTTAAAGACAAGAGTCATTTGGTCCAAAAGTTGTGTAATATATGCAGGGGCGTCATGCATTCATGTTTTTTAAGGGGGCACATTTGGGGGGGGGAGTATAAGTCATTCTACGAAAGCACTGTATAGCCTAACTGATATAGGCTTTTTTTTCTTTTCTTTTTATTCAAAACAATTCCAAACATGCTTAATATATCAGGAAATATCTCGTTTCTCAAATATGTGTAGGTAAACGCGTTTTGCACCTTTATAGATTGTTATTTGATCAATATATGGAAATGTAGTGTAATCTATTAACTACACATAAAAACCTGACTTTTTACTTAAGTGCCATATCATGCCATAAAATATTTTTAATACGACTGAATTTGCATTTAATGTAAATTTTAATAACAATATTGTAAGATACTTATTTTAACACTTTCATTTTACAGAGAGTAAAGAACATTTACATTATCAAAAAACATTTTCATTCAGTCTAGCCAGAGTTCAGGCACTCTCAAAAACTCCCATTAAAATCACTGAAGCACTTTACATTATGAAACGAATATCTTACTTACATTCGTACGCACATCTGCACTTTTTGTTGTTTCTGATGAGAGAATTCGCTAAATAATTCAGTCAGCGAGCAAGTGAACAAAACAACGCGTTTCAGTGATGACTCTTCTGGACGTCTCTCATTGGCCATTGCATCCATAAGCGCAACAGAATAGTTTCTGATTGGTTATCATGAATCGTTGTACGAACGCGTCTGTCCCTGGCTCAGCGCCAGCCAGCGAACGCAGATTTGAATTTAGCAGCTGATGCTGTGCACTGAACGATCTAATCACACCGCTGTGATTATCAAATATATAAAAAATATTATTCTGCAATTTTTTTTTTTTTTTCGTTTGGAAGCTGCATTTAAAATCCACTTGGCTCAGAAATCTGAGGGGGCACGTGCCCCCTCACTTTGAATGGGCACGACGCCTCTGAATATATGCATTCTGATATTAATTCAATATTGTCCCACCCTACAATACAGATATTTATTTTAAAGGACCACGGTATAAAAGATTTATGGTGCTCTAGCTTAATGGTATACTGTGTATAGTAAGAGTGTGGAAGCTTTCATCTTTTTGTAATAGGGGGAAAAAGTAGTAAAATGCCAAAAAAAAAAAAAAAAAAAAAAAAAACTTTATTTCTGACCCTGAATATGAATGAAAATCTTATGGAATGATGGAATGGTGCTTTTATTTAACAGAAAATAGAACAAAATCTCCAAAATGGGGAATAAAATTGTCCAAAGGGGAAGGACTGTCCAAAATAGACGGGGAGATCTGGTGTCCTCGTTGTGCTGGGGAATTGTGAACGAAGGGCAGTGTTCGGAAATGAGTCCCTCCACTCTCCCTTCCTGGACCTACGAGGACACCAGCTTGCATGCAGGAGGGAAGAGACCGGTCTTTCAAGGAGAGGAACGCTCTGCATTTTGTTTTTGTGCCCCTCCTTGCTCACACACCCACTCCTGTCATGATTTCACAGTGAAATTGGGAAATACAGCATTTTATTGTAAATTACTGTTAATTCTTGTAAATTAAGTAATATTTTAGAGTGTAGAAGTGAACTTCTTCAGAGTTATGACTTCTATACTTTGTATTGGCAACATCTGTTTACTTGCCTACATATCGGATGTTCACACACTGTATGCATTACTTCTGCTTAGCTAGCAAAAACTACTGTAATTCAAGCAAGCTCCTATATTAAAAACCTGTTTTCCTCAAAACCTCAAGTCTTCAGTCAATCAATAAATTACATTCAGCATACTGTGTGTGCATGAGGGCATCGGATGACCTTTAAATGGCTGCGCAAAAATAACCATCATGAATTGATTGTATGTAGAGGATATGAGGGTGAAGGAGGGAGTTGTTTTCAAATCTGAGACCATTAGACGCCAGTCAGATGTCTGAATTACGCAGTAGTGACAAGCAGATATACTGTAGACTCTCAGAAGCAGGACATCATTAAGAAACAGGATCCAGATAAATCAGGTCATGCATTTGCACAGTTGCCCTAAGTGTAAATTAAAACCTTTTTTTTCTAAGGTGAACTCTACACTGTAAAAAAATGTAGTGTGACTTCCTAGTGAACAAGAGCAGGAGTGTAGCAGTAATCTAATGTAATGCTGCTATTTTTACAGAACAAGTGTAGTGGCTACAGCAATTTGCTAGTGCTTAGATTCCAATCATGCATTGCAGCATGAATAAATTATGTGGATGCATTTTTGTATAATATAGCATTCTATTTTGCTGTTACTGTTGTTGTTGTTGTTGTCACTTTTCACTGTTGCTATCACTAATTACATGTAATGTTTCCTTTATTTACTTGTCTATTTATTTTTAACCTAATCTGTTTCTTTATTTTCTTTATCATTGCTATGTATGTTATGCTGAGTCCGGATGCTGAATTTGTCCATGCTTGGTTGAAAACTCCAGCTGAACAATATAATCAGAAACCATAATTGTCTTACCACAATAGTTTTTTATAGTATTATATATCTTCTGTTCTCATATGTACAGTATTGCGAGTTGCAGGAAAAGACTGCCAATCAGCCTTAAGAGTCAATTATTTAATTTAGTTTTTGTTCTACATGTAACAAAGTGCAACCACACTGTGTTCTGAAGCACTATTACATCAACTGCATAGGGAAAAAAATAATTTAAATAAATAAGGTCCAAGTTTCCAGACAAAAGGGAACACTAATCCCCAAAAAGGGTTTAGTAGTATTCAACATACATTACATTTTTTGTTATGACAAAAAAAAAAAAAAAAAAATCTGAATAGATTTCATAATCAAATTTCGAATTTAGTTTTAATAAATTACTGTAAATTCCTACAAAATATTGCCAATATTTTAGTGCATTAATAATAATCTTGCATTAATATAGTTCAGGGTGATAATCTAAAATTACAATAATTGCAACAGTAAGGGCTTAAGAATGTTTCAGAATCTTAAAAGTAGAATTAAGTCGACACACAGTAGATGTCTCAGTCTTGACGAAAACGCACCATAGAGCATTAATGCATATAAATAATGCAGCTTGAGTCTGTTCCGGTCCCAAATAAGACTGTGCTTTGATTTAAATAAGCACGCATGACTTCACTAGCCTTGACAGAAGAGAGGGACGGCACGGCACAGTGTGGAAACGAACACCCTCTAGTGCTGATGAGCTTGTCTTCCTTCCAGATCCGCAAAACTCATGGGCTTTTCACCTCAAGAACGCGTCGTCTACTTGGAAGCTCTCGTGCCAGGTCTGTGTGCGTGCGCGAGACTGATTCGGCTAGTTTAAGCGCGTAATACAGGCTCGTGTCGACGGCACATAGTGCCAAGAAGAGAAACGCGTATAACACATAAAGAAGCGGAAAGCCCGTTTATGGATACTGACGACTGGAGAACACACTTAGTCTAGTTCATTATTTCAGGTGCTGATAGCCTTACAGCATTAGGGATAAGTTATCTCACAATCTCTATCCTATTTATGTAAATTCTGTAAGTTTTTTAAGTGCCGCCGATAGTTGTGCGTAATGGGCTGGCATATCTGTCGCTTTGTGTCCGCGTTTTCGCGGTGCGGGGAACGAGGCGGTTGACGCGCAAAACCGTTTACAATAGTTACATACATTTTGTGACTGGATATTTTGTCTCGGACTCTTTTCTTTAGAAACTGTCATCGACTTACGTGCACAACTGGATAGAAAAATGACTTTTCAAAGATTATTCTTCATGTTTGCTTTACCCGGATTGGTTTTGTCGGACCCCGGCCATTCAAACCAAGGTGAGTTACAATGAATTGTGATTAATAGGTTGTTACTATACTCATGTGCACAGTGTGTGTGCATATTGAATGTATTGGTTGCAAATGAGACGCTAATCGCATTCAGTCTTTAAGTTTGGTCAGAGCATTACAGATTTATACAGGTGGCTAATGACAGTTGTGCCAGCAATTTGGAATATTATAGTTTGTTTTGATTTGTGCAGGGTAGATTATAAACGTTGTGTTTACTGTCATTCCGGAGTTCTGTAGCCAGTCTTATGCTCAGCATCATACAAACTGGGTACCCATAAGGTAGGGAAGACTGGGTAATGTTGTAAAACAACTCAGTGTCTATAACTCAGTGTTTTTTGCTCTTATCTCTAAACCACTGATATGATATTCCCATATTTGTCTGTTTCATATTCAAGTAGTTTAGAAATGTTGCATTTGTTTATACAACTGTAAATAAAGCTGTTGTTGGCATTGCCGGGTGGGTTGTTACACCAACTAAAAGCATGCTTCTGTGCATGAATTTGTGGAAATCACATGCATTTGCTCAGAAATACAATTCCCAATCCAATCCCAACCCAGTTTTATTTTATTCAAAAAGGTAAAGATAGGCTCATAGGAAAAATTTAAATTCAAACAAAATTGCAAACAAATGCAGAAATACATACAAAGCACATGTTAAAAAAAATTAAAACATGTGATTGCATATTGGTCACTCTCGTACTTCTGACTTTGTCCAATTTTGTGCCACCTTTGTGGATCCAGTAGAAGTATATTGAATAGTAGTGCTACCCTCCTTGTCAACAACTTGTGTGGATGTCAGAACAAGAGGACCCTGGTGGTTCTGATGATGAACTGATGATAACAATGATTTAAAAAAAAATAAAAAGATAAAAAAACATATCTTAAGTGATGTACTAAAGGTAAAGTGGGTGTATGTTTTAGAGTACTGCCCCAGGGACAATCTGTTGTACAGACATTTTCATTAACATTCATTGCTATGATCACCAACAAACAGATGTAACAGATGCAAACTTAAACCAGATGTAGAATGTAACTTCTTACCCTAAAATTGTGTTTTGTCCAGTAAATATTTTATAGTTTTACAGAGAAAATGTATAAACACCACAGAGCTGGGCATGCATGATTATGGTCAGCCAAATTTACCCTACATTACAACACACCTGGGTCTCACCTACTGTATCTAAGAGACAGGACTGCAATGCTGGTGTCTCATTGCACCTGCTCCATTTCCCCCCTTCGTGTGCCTGTAACTCCTCCCTTCTGTTTACACTCGCAGTTCACAATGGTCATTCACATAGGAAAATAGTTAAATGGCAGTATTTTGAATACAAACATTACAAGAACAAGTGACTGTGTTGTGAAAAGAGAGAGGAAGGGAGCGTATTTGTGTGGGATGTGCAGAAGAGAGAACACTCAATCATTCTGAGTTGACTTGCACGACATTTAAAACTTTTTATCCAGTTATGAGTCATCCTTATTTTTTTCCTGAGCTGGGATGGAAAGCGGCTATTTAACAGGTCACTGTTTTCTCAGTTTTAACCATCACAAATTACGCAATAGATCTGGAGACAGTTTTTTTCCAATGTGAACATATAAAAATGGAAATTGAGGGTTTGCAGTTCACTTGAACAAAAGTCCTGTCCTGTGATTAACACTGATGCTAATGTCCAATTAGTATGCATGCAAAGATGACCCTACATAACCTCACAATATATTTATCTATTGCACAGCCATATAAGAACAGTCTGCTCTTTTATGCTATATACTGTAGCATTAGAATTTCTTAGAAACTTCAAATGCTTATCTTTATCTCATTTTGCAGGAACATTCATTGCAGAACTCTTCAAAGCCCTTAAAAATACATTTAAAAGAAGACTGAATAAGTTCAGTCTTCTTTCCTCCTCGTACTCGTATCTGAATCTCAAATGCCACTTTTTGACGGACTGCTCTTGCTCAGCTGTCATCTTGCACATCATCAGATCGCTGTAAGATAGCAATGTTCTCAAGCTCTCCTCTAATCAGTCCAGAGTGGTGCTTAAGTGTTTTACAAGGGCTTTTTTAACCACCTCTTCCTCAGACATCGGTTAGGTTTTCATATATGCCTGTCAGCGGTCAAAATGGTAGATGATAAAGTGTGTGTAATCCTTTAAATGAATTGTACTTCTGTTAGAGAAGCAGAGAAACAATGGATGGAATTTATATAACTGTTATTACCAGGGTTAGACAAAATTCAGAATTTAATACGTAGCCTATATCTCTTTTAATTTGACTAAATTTGAATTAAATAAACTTCATAAATTCAAAACATAATAATATTAACATAATATTTAATTAATAATTGTTGTTTATCATCCATCTAGCTCAAACAGTAAATGATAGCAACAATAAGGTAAAGGGTTCGAATTACAGGAAGTGTTTGACATGATAAAATGTGTACCTTGAATGTAATTAAGTTTCTGTGGATAAACTTTTCCCCCCAAATGCCTAAAATGTAATTTTTTTTAAAAATGCTTCTATTTTTATATTTTCATGTCTAATTTAAATTTTTGTTTAAGTCGTTTTATTATGTGCTTTTGTTATTTGTATTAGCATTTTTATATTCTTAATTACAGTTTAACACGTCGTGAGAGTCAACATTTTGAACTTTTAAGTTTAAGTATCTAATATTTATATTTTATTTTATTTCAGTTTAATTTCAACTACTAAAATATTGTTTTAATAGTTTTTTTTTTGTTTTACTTAACAACATAACACTGCTTTACTACTTTGCTTTTTTACTTTACAGTTATGTGAGTTCCTTACATTCAAATTCGAATTGGAGTTCTGCGTACTTTTGCAACCTAATTCTAAATTCAGGAATTTAACGGGAATATAAAAGTAATCTCGATTCACTTCTGAATGGCACACAATTCTTGTAGCTGACTGTTGACTGCTGACTGTTCTTAAGCTGTGTGTGTTTGTCTTCCATTCTGATGCAGTCACGTGGCTTAGTCAGAGTTTTGTTCTTTTGCTCAGAACAAAGTTGCACTATATTGGAAATATAGGCATATGCGTCTGCATTTCTTTCTCCAGAGAGCCACAGATTAAAGCATGTTACAGCAGCACTGAAGCTACACTGGTGTGTGTGTGTGTGTGTGTGTGTCAGGAAGTGCTATGTAAATAGTAATTGTGTGCTGTAACAGAGGCCCATTAATGCCCGCTGCCCTGTTTGTGCTGCTATCATTCGAGTGCACTTATTGATTTTATAGTGGAGCCGAATCTTTGAGGTTACTCTCTTTATACTTTCAACACTTCAATGGCTCTTCAAAGAGAGAGAAAGGAGCAGGTTTTAGGCTTTGTGCTGCCAGCAACGGTATTTATATGTGCGTGTATGTGTGTCTGCCTGTTTTCTTGTTCCTTTCATCTGATCAAGGTCATACAAATATTATCTTGTCATTTATTTTGTCATTTTTGAATTGGTTGTATTGGTTCCACCTGCGTTGCATTGACACCCTGGACATCTGCCATCCCTCTTGCTCAGATATTACATTTATTAAGCTGAATAAAACACAGATTTCTTATAGTGTAAGTAAAGGAAGAGATTAGCTCTTTTTGCGTATTGTGGTGCACAGACCTGCTCGCCTCTCCATTGACTCGACTTTTGTAAATTGCACCTTGACATTTCCAGGGCCTGTCTGTGCAATGTGATCTTAGACCTTAACCCCAGTGCCTCCTTTTCCTACTCCTCCACATCGTCTCAGACACACTAAATGCCCGGTTAAAGACCACTAATGCATGCAGCGCTGTCCTTATCAGATCAATTTATCTCAAGCGTGCGAAAAAGGGCCATTTTTCTCCGGTTGTGACATTCAAATTCCAAATGTCACCTCTCTCGTCTTCATCTCTCATCTAAGAGGGAAAAAAAAGAGAGAGAACATGAGTTGCATGGATCTAGGCTTTCTTGTCACACTCAGACACGCATCTCTTTTTCTCTTACCAATCATTATTATCTCCCTGAGCCAAGATTTAAAAGAATTAGTTTAGATCATTTGGCTAAATGTCAGAGCTTAATAAGCCAGTGCACACTGTTGGTTCTAGTCCAGAGTTTATGTAATTAATTTATTGTGACTGATGTTTGGATTTTATACTTTAAAAAATACTTTGTCATGCATTGATAAAAAGGCCTTTTTTTGGAAGTTTATTTTTAATAATAAAGTTGAATAATAGTGAATAGTTTCACACCTGATTGATACTGGAAGAGTCCAGAGCTTAATGTCATAATACAAATTTTTCAGGTTTTGAGTACTAGGCAGCATTTGCGTATGAATTGGAGAATTACATCTGCAGAACTGACTTCCATTTTTGCCATTTTGCCTTTAAAAATTCAATAAAACATAAAAGTGTGACTGTGAACTGAGAGAGGAACAGAATAAATGTCATATTGACTTCCGCAATGCATGTTTGATAATGGTATGGTTTTGTACCTTTTGAAAGGGTATGGCCTCAGCAACAGCTTTTTTATATCATATTTGTAGGCTTTGGTTCAGTGCTTAATTTTGTGTTTATTTCATTCTTAGAATCAGTTTTAACCCTCTCAGTACTGGCTAGTACAGAATAGGAAAATGGTTGATTAATAGCTTGTAGGGCTGTAGCTATCTACTTCAGTGCGTGTGACAAAGGAAGTCGCGCTTCTGCACAGAAATACGCTAAGCATGCAGGATTCATATTTAAATAGACTGTTCTGGCTTAATATTTACAGATATTAGTCCATATCATGATTTGATGTAAGTGCAATGACCTATTTTTGATAAATTCATTCAAAATGTGGCAAATTTCCATGCCATTCCGCGTTAAACTGTAAATTCCATTTTTAAGACTGGATTCCGCGATTCCATCTGCGTTTTCTGCATCACGGAAATCATAGGGCCGTAGTTGTGGTATGTTAGCTCTATCTTGCAATGGACACAGGCCACAACTTTCTCTTTACGTTTGCCCGCGCCCTCAAATCAAAACACTGCTGACTCCTTGCAGTATGAGATTTCGGACGCAGCCCTTGTGTCTCTTTCCGCTTTGTGGGTGACGTAAACGCATTGTGTCACATTAAAAAAATCATGGCGAAAGATCCTGACGTGTGATTTAAAATACATTAAAAGAGGCTTCGAGGCAGAGGAATTTGCCTCGATAATTTTTTGTAATCGAGTTACTCGAGGAATCGTTTCAGCCCTAATAGCTTGAATCGGTTCTTCACAGCGATGATTGTTTAAGGACAAATGGCAGTAGCTACACCATGCTATCTAGATTCATTCTCCCTTGACTGAAGATCAATGACCAATCAATACTACATCGTTGCTTCCAAAGCAGAAATTGACAAGCATTGGAGTCTATTCATATCCCAGAAGGCTTTACTCATCAGTGCCACAGTGGGTTGAGTAAGCCATTGTCTCTATCAACATGAAAGCCATCCAGCTGAGACACACAACAGGAATGCCATTTGAGCTAATGTTGCACACTCTGCTTGATGTTGCTACTCTTTTCACTAAATTTTATTTCAAGCATACTATATATATATATATATATATATATATATATAAAACATTATTGTTGTATGATACTATCTTATTCAGAATTGATTATATAAAAAGAAAAACAAATTATAATAATAATTAAAAAAATAAGAAGAATAATACCAGAACCAGACAATTCACTTCACCACTTGTTCCTTATTTTTAATAATACAATTCTTTACATCAGTGTTGCATACATTTGATCATTTGCAATGATCATCCCTTCCACTAATGCTTCAACAAATAGAGAAGCCCTAACGTATAATCCAATAATAAACCTTAAATGTGTTTGATGCCTTTCATTTATAATCCTGAAGATCCTGGAAGAATTCTTAACTATAGGCATATCTTAAAGCTGTCTTCATGCTGAATGAATTTAGATTTGGATTTAACCTTTCAATGTGTCACATGGGATGTTTTATACTGGGATCCAGTCATCAATAGGTTAAAAACACATGGTAAAAACAAGATCCAGATCTTCTGATATGACACATCAAAGATCTAAGCTATAGAGGCAGCCCAGGTTTTTTCTCCATCTGCCTTTTCTTTTTTCTTTTTTTAATCCTTTCCTTCTTTCCATCTAGGGACTCCAGATTTTTACAGACAGACATAGGCGCTAGCTGCCACTTCTGATGTGTCTCTGTTGATGTCTCACTCTCCACGCTGAGGAGGAGGGAGAGAGACAACAAACATTCACCAGCTGATTTGGTTTGAAATGAAGCTTGCGGATCTTGTCAACACTAGTTACAAAGATTCGGCTGCAGCAAGACAGCCCGCTCTGCTTTTTCTAATAAGACCATTAATAATAGTCCCATCTGGAAAGCATCTTGCCATTGGCAGCATTACCCTTGCCAGCCATATTATCTTCTTCTAAGGGCTGGTAATTTGAATTTGCCGCACCGTTTTAATTTCAGGCTGTTGAGGTTATTCCCCTTTTTTTCAATTGTCAAATTAGTTATTTAAATCACGCTGTTCACTTTTTTTGGGGGGAGGGGGGGGGGCAATATAAATAACATATATTTTTGATATGGTGGCCAGAACTTGTGACATTTTTCTTTCTTCTTTTTATTATCGAAATTAAGTGAGTTTATAAGAAAAAAATAAACTGTTATTTGTAGTTTATATTTTTATTTCATGTGTGTTTTGTATTACAGTTAAATTAAAGTTAAACTCCATAGAGAGACCAATATGCTCAATGAAGACCAGGAAATAAATTTGAAGATCAGTCAGTTGACAGAGAGTTTACTGAAGATCAGAGATGTATAAAGTACTAGAGACACAGACTTGAGTAAAAGTACAAGTGCTCTATCAAAAAATGACTTGAGTAGAAGTTGAAGTGCTCTTTAAGCACCACACTTAAGTAGAAGTACTAAAGTATTCAACATTTTTTGTACTTAAGTATTGCAAGTAGTCTATTTGAAAATTTAAGTACTGAAAGTAAAAGTACAAGTATTGTGTTATGTAGTTATTAAAGAAAGTATTCAAAAGTTTGAACATATTGTTTTTACTATTTCAAATGATTAACCTAAAGGACAATCACAATTCCTTTGACTGTAACTTTTTGTAAACAAAAAACAGATTAAAGGGTTAGTTCGCCCAATTTGCAAAATTATGTCATTAATAACTTACCCTCATGTTGTTTCAAACCCGTAAGACCTCCGTTTATTTTTGGAACACAGTTTAAGATATTTTAGATTTAGTCCGAGAGCTCTCAGTCCCTCCATTGAAGCTGTGTGTATGGTATAGGCTACTGTCCATGTCCAGAAAGGTAAGAAAAACATTATCAAAGTAGTCCATGTGACATCAGAGGGTCAGTTAGAATTTTTTGAAGCATCGAAAATACATTTTGGTCCAAAAATAGCAAAAACTACGACTTTATTCAGCATTGTCTTCTCTTCCGTGTCTGTTGTAAGACAGTTCAAAACAAAGCAGTTTGTGATATCGAGGAGCTGATGATACTGCGCATCTGTGATTCAGCGTGAAAGCAAACCGACACACAGAGCGCATGAACCGAACTGATTCTTTTGGTGATTGATTCTGAACTGATTCTGTGCTAATGTTATGAGCCCAGGTAAACCGAAGGCTTGCAGTCAATGCCAATGACGCCATAACGTCGAGCGCAAAAGAACCGGTGAACTGTTTTCTTCACCTGGATTATTGAATCGAACTGTCAGAAAGAACTACTGGTGATTCGAAAACCGATGCAAATGGTTCTTGACTCGTGAACGAGTCATTATCTGGCTCGGCTCGGTGTTCATCTCTCTCTTCACAGCAGTTCAGTCAGCACGCGCAGTCTTCCCAATTCGCTCAATGATGTGCCAGCTTCATCAAACCTGCCATCTACAGTTCTGTTTGTAATGGAATGATTCGTAACATTTTTATAATTGTAAAGAGTAACGATGCAGCACATAAAAAAATATCGGAGTAAAAGTATTAAAGGATCACTTCACCCATTTGCATTTAGCTTTGTATTGTTAGAAACCCAGTCATATATTATAATGATCATGGATTTTTCCTTTGTTTTTCCCTGAGATGGGAGAAATAAGGATTTAAGTGTCTTACTTCCTGCTTATTATGACGTAAAAATCGTCATTTTGCGTCATAATAAGCAGGAAGTCAAAATTCATTGAAAAGTGTAGAGACTACAGACACTAGCTTATTATTATTCCAGGGGATGGGAGCCACTCACCCTACAGGCCTATTACAGATCAGTGGGTGGGACTAAACTTACAGAAACGACAATGAAAATCCGCCATCTTGTTTGGAAGCTATGTAGCTAAGCTAACAAGCGCTTATGGAGTCAGATTTACGAGAATGTCTGGAGAAAGAACTCATGATACGGAAGAAGAGGATTTTCAAAGTCTGTTGCTCGAAACAGATGTTCGTGGCTATCTATACGAGCCACAATATAGCGCAGAGCAGCTGAGGCTGATGGAGGAACAGGAGGCGGTGGCTGCAGCCGAGGCTGGAGACCTGCCTGTCGCGTCCGAGGAGCCCGGGCGTGCTCTAGCTGGTGCGGATTGGTGGTGCCTGTGCTCTCGTTGTGCGCCTACGGACACAGAGCTCGAGTCTGTCTGCTGCAAGAATTTGAAAGATGCCAATTTCTCCTCGAAGAAATGTCTGAGGCAGACAAGGACATGGATGTTTGCGTTGTGAACCATCCTAGTTTCGCCCCGCATATGGACAGAGGCGTCCTGGAGACATACTTCAGAATTCCGAAGGTAAACTGGAAGCCGAAGCCTGCAGGGACAAATGGACGTCTAACTGTAAAATAAGTGTTTCAATTTTATTTATTATTCATTTCGTGAAATGTAAACAATTTCTTCAAGCATTATTATCACGAAATGATTCCCGGTTAATAAGTTACGTAACGTCAACTGTAAACTGTTTGTGCAGTACCTTTTTTAATGCACAAAAAGCTTACTGTGGCATTGTTTACTACTGTGGCACGTAAATACCATACATCGCTAACTGTGTCCTCAATGTCTTGTAGACAATATCGCCTAACAGCGGTGTTCTGGATTAGTGGGAGTGGCTTGTGGAGCTGTGCAAATGTGTTGCATTGTGGGAGTTGTGGTTTTACATACAAATGAGCCCTAAAGTTACTTTCTGTAATAACTCGGTCAAAAAGGCACCAAATTCAAAAGTTTTAATAGATTTCGACTACATATATGACCCACTTTCAATGAAGATCAATGTTCCCACGGGTGAAATGCTCCTTTAAACTCATCGAAAATATGTACTGAAGTAAAAGTGGAAGTAGGAGAAAAAAATAATACTCTAGTAAAGTACAGATACCGCCTTTTAGTACTTAAGTACAGTAGTGAAGTAGTTCTACTTCGTTACTATACATCTCTGCTGAAGATAGAGTTCTCCACACTTCCAAAGGCCATAGTTAGAGGAGCCAGACTCAACTTATAATGAAGAAACACTATTACTTATAGTCATATTGATGTCATTTCTACAAGTTCTGATAGGTTAACAGAACAGATAATTCTAACAACATCCAAACATGATGTTCTTTTCTCAAAGACAATATTTTGGAGACACTAAGTTCAATTCGTTATCAACTATTGTAAGGGTGGTAGGCAAGTCAAAACCTTGTGAGGGCACTTCTCATCTGGGCAGCTGTTGATTCTCCTGCAGACTGTTCCTTTGGCATGGTCACATGCCTTTCATATTCCTAAACAGCCCCTGAAAATATGCCATTAGTTTAGGGATGCACAATATTTATCGGACAGATGAATTATTGGGCGATATAGGTGAAAATAACGTAATTTTTATTGCTCTGATAAATAAATTAAATCATATAAATAGATCCGATAAAGTATGTTTGCTCATTATGTCATCATCTGTGAACTTGTCTTCACCAATCTGGATGTTTTTCTCTGTGGCTTCAGAGGACAATGCTATTACTATTTGCAAATCATGTTCAGCAATTATTCCGAGAGGAGGGGAAAGGCGTCAAGCTTTAACTCAACAAATCTTATATCTCACTTGCAAAGTTGTAATGGTGGTGAAGCTGTAGCAGCAGCTACTAGCGCTAAGCCTAAAACATGGAGCCCATTCAGCAGGCATTAACATGTGACAGTCTATATATCTCCCTCGTCATCATGCACTAAAGGTTGAATAGATGCATCTCTTTGTTATGCATTAAATACTTGAAAGTTGTTGTTAATGAGTTGTTAGTTGCAGATAAACAATAGTTCTGTCATAGTTCTGTTAATCTGTTTGGGGTCACCCCCCATTTTTGGCATGAAGACACAAATGACATACACAAAATAAAAAAGGCTGCTACGCAACAGTCTTTCTGATGAGATACACGATCGACATATGTTCGCAAAGCTGACTCTTCAAAGTTTACTGTTCAGCATTGGTGCTGAAACCCAGGAGCAAGGAGAGACACGCGGTCAGAGAGCTCTCACCAGTGTGGGGAATCCATGGTGGCATCGAGCACATAGGAGCAGTCTGCCACCATGGACGCTTGAGGTGCTTGGCTGGAGTGAGTTGGTTGAGGGAGGAGCAGCAGTGTGTCTGGGAACTGTAAATATATATATATATATTTTTTTCCTATTTTCCCTCTCTTGTCTATGTCTCTCCTCATCCTCATTCGTCAACATTTTCTCTTGCCTCGTCTGGGGGGGTGGGGTGGGGGGGTATGGGGTTGGTTGTGAGAGTGCAGTCTCGTGGGAATGGAGCAAGGCTGGTGGAGTGGATGATAATGAGCGACACCTGTGACACTCACCGGTCTTGGTTCCCACGGAGGAGCTCTGGAAGGATAAATGGAGAAGTAACGACAGTAAAGGACAAGAGAGTACTAAGCCTGGACTATTTATCTTATTGTGGTTCGGTTTGTCCACGGCTATCATCCATGAGGGGCTGTTGCGCTATTTTCAGTTTTATGTTTATTTTGTTATTAAATTGTATTTAAATGTTCACCGGTTCCTGCCTCCTTCACTTGTCTATGAACATTTGTTACTCTTACACAAAAATTTAAAACATTTGAAGACTCAGGACTGATGTTTGCTATTATAGTTAGGCCAGAGCTACTAAAATAGATTAATCAGTGCATCTTTAATCTTTAATCGGTGCACAAACTGCAGATTATATGAAAATTATAATATAAAAATACAAACTTAATTAACATATCGCAATTGATGGTGCTATAAACCATAAAAAAGAATCATAAACATTAGGCATATGTGAGAGTTAGTAGATGCATGTGAAAGTGAAAGTGACATAGAGCCAAATCTAGTTACCCATACTTGGAATTCATGCTCTGCATTTGACCCATCCAAAGTGCACACACACAGCAGTAAACACACACACGGAGCAGTGGGCAGCCATTTATGCTGCGGGGCCGAGGAAGCAGTTGGGGTTCAGTG
This sequence comes from Carassius carassius, assembly GCF_963082965.1. NCBI lineage: Eukaryota > Metazoa > Chordata > Actinopteri > Cypriniformes > Cyprinidae > Carassius > Carassius carassius. Next base: position 24,870,703 of record NC_081760.1, read on the forward strand.
ACTTGCTCAAGGGCACGTCAGTCATGATATTGAGAGTGGAGGGAGAGCTTTACATTCACTCCCCCCACCTCCAATTCCTGCTGACCCGAGACTCGAACTCACAGCCTTTGGATTACGAGTATATAACCATTAGGCCACGACTTCCCCCCAATTCACCGCAGTTCAGTTGTGTTGGTCTTCACATGTCTCATACAGCTATTATAATAAAATAAAATAAAAAAAGAACAAAGTTCAAACTGATAACCCCTTTTCTATAAAATATATAGTTTGATTACATAATTATTCAGACAAATTATTACAAAACAAATACATATTTATTCTCTGGAAGCCTGGCTAAATGAGGGAACACTGCTACTGCATTCCTGACATGAGTCAAACCCTCAGTAATCTGTCAGACACCAGATACAGACATTGCTTGTAACATAAATTCCAGAATAGATACATTAGTTATAAGAAAAGAATGATTATGTATTCATTTCAAAACAGAAGAAGAGGGGATTGGAAATCAACCCCTTTAGATTTCATTATTATTATTATTTATTTTAATTTATTTTGGTATTTTTTAGCATTTTAATTTAGATTATCATTATATATATTATTATTTTTTTATTGTATTTTTTATAAGAGCCATTCCAGCAAGGTAAAGTCACACTGTTTATCACTGTGAAATCTGCGAAGAGCAGATTTAGGTTTTTCATGCTGTACTAGCAATCAGTATGTCCGACACTGATGTTCAGATGATAGTTGTACCATAGGAGTTCCAGTTGTACTACAGGAACACTAAATATGCCTGTGGGTTAATAGCAGTTTCCTTCTGGATCATATGACAGCTCACGAGGAGAGGGATGTGACAGGGACTGAAATGTTCCTGTAAATGATGGTGACTGCACATATTGTAGCTAGTCACTATGGGGGTCTGAGTCTCATATGATCCCTTATCACAAAAAAATAAAATAAATATATACAGTTGCAATCAAAATTACTCAACCCCTCAGAGACTGCAGTACTTTACAAATACAAGCTTTTCTGAAGATCCAGGATAAAATAAAAATTGCATCTATAACAGTTCACTGGCATATTAAAAGTGATATTGTCAATATATAATGATATATTTTTGAGTTATAAGATTTTTTAATAATATTGTTATGTCATAATTATTTAACCCCTATTCAACATTGCTGTTTTTAAATCACTTATTTGCATGGTGAGGAATAAAACACAATTAAGCCTTGAGAAACTCTATTAAAACAAAATTAATTTGAGCTGTTACACATACAGTTAGCCCATGCATGTGTTGAAGTTGAGTAGCAAAAATGTCAACAGAGATCTCACAAAAGCTAAAGAGAATAAATATTGTATTACTTTAGAAAGGCTAAGGCTATATGAAGATTTCCAAGATATTGAAAGTTCCTAGAGACACAGCTCTCATCCTTATTCCTTAGCTTAAAGTGTGTTTTACCAGAAAACCTTTGAGGGTGTTGAAGAAAAAGCACAATATCATAAAATGTTTAATCAGAGCAACTGAGAAAAACCTCCAATGTACAGCCAAAGACTTGCAAGATGACCCGATGAAAGGAGGAAAACCATTTCAATGCAGTGTGTAAGGAGAACATTAGACAAGTATGGCCTTCATGTTGAGACATCTTGATGAATACCACTCTTGATCAAGAAGAACAAAAGGCAGACTTGAACTTGATAAAATTCATTTGTGTAGACCTGTGGAGCTCTGGAGGAATGTTTTATGGAGTGATGTGACCAAACTGGAACTTTTTGGACCCATGGATCAGCGCTATGTCTGCTGCAAAAAAGGCAAAGATCATAAGCAGAAGAAGAACATCTCCATCGTCAAACTTGGAGGTGGATCAGTCCTGTTATGGGGTTTCTTTACTGTAGAAGGAAGTGGAAATTATGACTGTATGAAGGACGTCATGAATTCTTTGAAGTATCAGGCCATTTTGACAAGAATTGTGATGCCTTTGGAGCAAAGACTGAAGCTGATGATCAATGGACTTTCCTGCAGGACAGTCATCCCAAAGTACACATCCAAATTTACTACTGCTTGGTTCAGGGATCAGACATAGAATGTACTTGTAGTGACCTGTTCAGTCTTCAGGCTTAATTCTCATTGCAAATACCTGGTTGAATTTAAAGAAAGCAGTGGCAATGTGAAAACCAAAGATTATCAGTGATCTGGAAGCTTTTTCAGGTGAGGAATGGGCCAAGACTGTAGTAGAGAGGTGACAGAAGCATCTAAACACTTACAGACAGCGTTTATTGATGATTTTAAAGAATAAAAGATTCTGCACGAAGGGGGTTGAATAATTTTGAACATGAATGTTTAGAGCCAATTTGAATTGTATCATGATTCATCAATGTTTCATTCTCAGAATCACTCAAATGTGTATTAACAAACGTTCTCTAACACTTTACTGATGCCTTTGTTGAATTGATTTCATAAAATGTTGTTCTCCACAGCAAAATGTCTTGCAAGTCAAGGGGGTTGAATAAGTTTGATTGCAACTGTGTATATATACATATATATATATATATATATATATATATATATATATATATATATATATATATATATATATATATATATTAGTGGTGGGCATAGATTAATTTTTTAAATCTAGATTAATCTCACTGTGAATCTAGATTAAAATGGCTCATTCAAATTCTTCCGAAGGCATTCAGAATATGTGTGTTACCCAAATAAAATAGTAAGTCTTTGAGAAGGGCTTTATCAAGCTAGGTGGTGCATTAGAAAAGGGGCTCATCTCCTGTTTCCAAAATGCATCATGCAGCACGCCTCATCACTGGGAGTCAAGAACGGTGTTGACTTGGTAGATGTGATGTTCCTCATCAATTTCTGGAGGATGAGGTAGGCCAGAATCTCCAGACCCTGTGGGAGGTTAGTGAATGGTTTGAGGAGAGAGGCGTGAAAGATAGGTGCATTAGGCTAGTGAGAAGGTAAGTCAGGCTTGTACGTGACATAATTTATCTGCCTGCTAATGGTTCAGGGACCTGTGTAGCGGAGACTCATTTTACGACTAGGCAACCAGAGATGAATGTTCCTGGTGAAAGAAAGACCTTTTGACCCGGATGGTACTGGAGAGTGTTGGAAGACTTCCCCGGGCACTGTTGAACAACCGGTAGCGATTTTGAAGGAGCAAGAGGGTTTACTGGCTGCCTGGGTGTCCAGAGCCCAGAGATGAATGTATTGAGTTAACATTAACATTCCCTTCTGGACCTCCATGGGGAACAGGTTCAGAGCGAGTGGCTTCAGTGATCTGGTCATCTAGGGACAACTGGATTGGACTCAAAATAATGCCTAGAGGGAATATGTGTTCCAAGGGAGAGTAACTGTCTTCAGAGAGATGGAGATGGAAGAGTCTATCTGCTTTTTGGTTCTTTGTGCCAGCCAGGTAAGTGACTCTGAAGTGTAAGCAGTTGAAGAACAAAACCCAGCGGGCTTGTTGGGGGTTGAGTCATTTAGAATCTCAGAGATATTCCAGATTACGGTGATCAGTTATGAACTCAAAAGGGTGGTTGGCTCCCTTCAGCCAGTGTCGCCACTCCTTAGGGCAAGTTTGATAGCTCCGGGTGAGCAATGTCATAGTTTTGCTCCACCGGATATAGTTTTTTTGGAGTCTAAAAGACACATGAATGGAGGATTGGAGACTCTACATGACACTGGGATAGGACTGCTCCTACTCCTACTTCAATTACGAAAGAGAGTTGTGAATCTGAGTGTGCCAGAGTAGGAGTGGTGCAAAAGGCTTCTTTGAGCTGGTGGAAAGCGTTGATGGCGTCTGGCTTCCAGGACAGAGACTTGGGCTTATTTCTGAGGAGTGAGCTGAGGGGTGAAGATTTTGCAGAAGATGGAGATGAATTGGTGATAGAAACTGGCGAAATCATGGAAACGTTTAATTTCTTGATGGTGGTAGGTTGAGGCCAATCTTTGATGGTTTGCACCTTTGTCTGGTCAGTGTGAATGCTATGGTGGTCGATGATGTAATTGGATGGTCTCTCAGTGAAACTCACACTTCTCCAGTTTTAAATACAGATGGTGCTCTCTCAATTTCTGAAGGATCTGTGTCTTGTGGTGGCAATGTTTGGCCAGGTTCCAGGAGTAGATGAGGATGTTGTCGATGTACATGATCATAAAGTGGTGGAGGTACTCCCGGAGAGGCCATACGGCATCGCCTGATATTTACTGTATAGTGGCCTGATAGTGTTACGAATGCAATCATTAATTCATCAACCTTGCGGATCTTAATGAGGTTGAAAGAAAAAGATGCTAGCCCCATGAAGCTGTTCCAGGGTGACAGAAAGTAAATTGTACAGTCCCATGGCGGATGAAGTGATAATTCCGTGGTGGCCTGCTTGCTAAAGACATCCTGGAATGCCTTGTAATCAGAAGGAATTTCTGGAGTTTCTGAGCTCTCTGGACTCTCAATAGTAGTAGACCAGATAGCCACCTCTCTTGTTGTGGATGAAAATGGAGGTAATAATCAGTCCAATGTAGGATCTCACCAGTGTTCCACTTCACTTTTGGGTAATGTTGGATTAACCAAGGGAGTTCAAGGATGATATCGGCAGTTGAACCCTCCAGTATCAGAAAGGAGATGAACTCCAGATGCAGAAAACTGATGGGGGATGTGACGGTGGGTGAGCAGTACAGGACCTTGCCTTTGCAGAGTGGTTTTCCCAGGATTGTGTGAATATTTAATAATTAAGGACAGGTTCCCTTCTGAGGAGAGTCAGTGAGGCATGGTGGATGGACTGGACAGGCAGACATCAGATGCCCCTCTGCTCCGCGGTAAAAACAGAGACCTCTGTTAATTTTCTGATGTCACTACATATTAGTTGGTTTGAGTCAATTTGTTTTGGTTCTGATGCTGGAGGTGTAGCAGATAGTGAGGAAGGTGAAGGAGATGCAGCATGGAGGTCCATGGTGTAGTCTTTTTTAATTAAATTTTCCAACACAACAACATCATTATAAATGGCCATTTGCTGGTAGATGTTAAAATTGATCCTTTGTCTGAACACGGTGAGGAACGACATCTTTATTCCAGCCGCTGGTAGATGCAAGAGTTCAGAACTGCAGAGCATAGTCACTCATAGTGGATTGGCCTTGGTGAAATCAGAAGAGTTGATCGTTGACTGACAGCTCACTGGTCATCCAGCCAAAAATCTCTTAGAAGTGGATGACAAAAGCAGCGAGTGAGCGAGTTGGTTATTGGTGTCCCAGATGGATCACTGTGCGTCCACACAAGAGCAAGGTTATATAGGCGATCTCGGCCTGATCATGGGAATAACTGTGGATGCATCTCAAAGAAGAGTCAGCATTGGAGTAGAGGTGTGAGGTTGAAGAGACTGGCGGATGGCGAACCACAGACAACGTCAGAGGTGTCTTACCTGGGCTAAGGAGAAGAACTGGACTTTTTTTCAGATGAGAGCAAGTTTTGTATTTCATTTGGAAACCAAGGTCCTAGACTCTGGAGGAAGGGTGGAGAAGCTCATAACCCAAGTTACTTGAAGTCCAGTGTTATGTTTCCACAGTCTGTGATAATTTGGGTTGCAATGTCATCTGCTGGTGTTGGTCTATTGTGTTTTTTGAAAACCAAAGTCACTGCACCCATTTACCAATACATTTTGGAGCACTTCATGCTTCCTTCTGCTTACCAGCTTTTTGAAGATACTGATTTCATTTTCCAGCAGGATTTGGCACCTGCCCACACTGCCAAAAGCACCAAAAGATGACTAAATGACCATGGTGTTGGTGTGCTTGACTGGCCAGCAAACTCTCCAGACCTAAACCCCATAGAAAATCTGTGGGGTATTGTCAAAAGGAAAATGAGAAACAAGAGACCAAAAAATGGGAATGAGTCACTGTCTGGGAAAGCCGCTGTCAAAGAAACCTAGGCTTTCATACCACCTCAGCAGTGCCACAAACTGATCACCTCCATGCCACACCGAACTGAGGCAGTAATTAAAGCAAAAGGAACCCCTACCAAGTATTGAACACATGTACATTTGGTCTTATGAAGCATTCTAATTTGTTGAGATAGTGAATTAGTGGGTTTTTGTACCAAAGACTTAAACTACTTCAGTCTGTGTGCTTTGAATTTATTGAATACACTAGTTTCGCAATTTAAGCTGAATTACTGAAATAAATGAACTTTTCCATTACATTGTAATTTATTGAAATGTACCTGTAGATGTTTTTTTCAGTGTTGTATGATAAACGTGACTCAATACAACAGTGGGACTACAATACAAAAAATGCTTTTACCGTTCTAAAAACATAGATTTGTGGCCATTATTGGAACTGATAAGATTTGAATAACCTGAAACACATGTGATCGTTGTCATGCGGTGTATCTGGCCAATCATGAAACAGCTGTTTTATCATCAGCACTCCTGCAGTCACTCTGGAGAAACTGCGGCGGCTAAGTCAGCTGACTGCTCTCAAAACACTCTTGCGGTACTTTTATGCCACACGTGACAATCATGTGGTATCGGCCCCATCTCAAGACAGATAAAATTTCTAACTGACATGCACTACTTCAAGTTCAATTACGATTGGTTCGTGTGGCACTGCATGAAGTCGAACACACCTTGTGACACCAACAAGATAAATAAAAGCAAATTGTATGCTTAAACATACTTCATACTACTACTGAATCAGAATATCAGATATTTCACAAACTAGTTAACACAGTTATGGATAATTTGAATAAAAAGACAACATCAGGCATCAAAATTAAACTAAAACATCAGAACAAAAAAAAAGTAACACTAGGGGCTCTGATTGTCTCAGAGTTTGCTAGGGATGCACCGGTTGACCGGCCATGAATCGGAACCGGACAGTTTTTGCTTAGAATACGCGATCGGCAATCGGCTGGTTTTTGGTCTTTTTTATCGGCGGATTTTTCCGGAAGTGCGCCCGCGTGCACAGACTACATTGTGTGGTCTGTATAATTTGTGTGGAATTATTTTGAAATCTGTGCGCAGGACACGGGAAGTGCAGAGCTACATGTCTGAGGCACAGATAGTAGGAAGCGAACTGCCGACTGCACAAAATAAGAGTCCCTTTCCTGCTCTGAAAAAAGTGTTTCATTCATTCAATTAAAATTTTTTTAGGGTAATGATTCACATCTATATTTTTTTTTAACATGAGACAATAGTTATTTATTTTTCATTGGCTCAAGTAAAAAAATATAGATGTGAATCATTACCTTTTTTATTTTTTTAATTGGATTAATGAAACTTTGCATCCTTGTTTTATTCACACCAACATTATTTGATTTTAACATTTTGGAATAATATTTATATAGCATACTTTTATTTAGTCTCACTGGTAAAGATGAAATTTAAAAACTAAAATACTGAATACTGATTAAGAAACATCTTATTGAATGTGTGTTGATTGTATTGTTTGGACTGTAGAACTATGCAGTTATTGGCTTTAATTTTGACAGTTAATCTCTTAATTTAAGGCCAGTTCTATGTAGTTTCAAACCAATTCAAAAACAAAAACTAAATGCTGATGTCTGTACCATCTATGTTTGTATTGAATGAATGCTACTTACTGTGCAGTTTCTGCCGTTAATTTCAGATGGTTATGGTTATCGTTTTCAATAGCCAAAAGCCAGTTTGGCCTATTAAATACCAAATAAACATCTTGTTTATGCACACTTTCCTTATTTCTTGTTTGTTGCTTAAAGATAAACAAAATATATCGGAAATCGGTATCGGAATCAGCCAGTTTGCTTGTAAAAAAAATCGGTATTGGAATCGGCCATGAAAAATCATGATCGTGCATCCCTAGAGTTTTGCTCTATTATAGACCAAATAAGTGGTTTTGATAAAGATTCCTCTTGTATTGTTTGATTTCTACTCAGTGATCGAGACCTAACTTTCAGTTCAGTGTGCATCATACACTGGCTTTAGGCCTAATCTGGCAAATATCTCTTAATAAAGTCATTACAATTTGATCATTCCATCCCAATATGCTTGCAGACATGTTTAATCTCCCTTCATTTTCAGGGAGAAAGTGAGTGCGGAAATTTAGGGATAATATGTCTCGAGACAGAGACACTGTGTCTAGACAGAGGTGTAATGTGATTTAGGATGAGTGGCCAAAGTGCCTAACCCTCTAATTCACATTTTTGTGTTTGGGTGTGTTAGTATCACAGATCCATCACTTCCAGGCAGAATTATCAGGCATTGTCAAGAAAATTTGATCAGGGCAAATAGTAGTGCTCAGCCTGTCTGCAGGCTCTCTACAGACAGGCACTCATCGAGGATCATTACGTTAACTCTTTGACAACACATATATGGATAAGCTGATTATTATCTCAGTATTACAACACATATTCAGAAAGCTGTCTTACACACAGACCACTTTGCTGAGTGAGAATAATGATCACTCCCTTATAGGCCAAAATCAAGAGTCACACTTACTTTTGAATTTTATTCAACCAGAAATAAAATTTTTATTGTAACCTCTTAAGACCAGAGAAAAAAGTTTTAGGATTTTTTTTTCCATGTCTTTACATTGTTTAGAGCATTAAAAATAATGTTAAAAAAATTAATAATAATAATAATAATAATAATAATAAATACAAAAAATGTCAATAGAGGACTTTAAAAAAAGAAGACATCAATGAACATGCATAGGCAAAAACAATAGATTTTTTAAATCACCAATACATTTTTAGTGTTTTTATTTTTTTTTCTACCAAATTTTGTACAAAGAATGATTCAATGAACCGAATCAATAAACATTTTTCAATAAACATTTTTTCTTTCTGAAAAATGTGTGTAAAATCGCCATAAACAGGTTTTCTCATTAAATACAATGTATCTATAAACTAAATCTAATTTGCATATTAATGTGTTTTTGGGGCAACATGTAATGAAAAAAGAAGTGTAAGAGTAAAAATTGACAAGATTTTCATAAAAATATATAATATTTCATAGAATACTGAAATATAATTTATTTCCCTGTTCATCTCCCAAAATGCGTAATAAACATGCCCTGGTGTCTTCATATATGGACATGTTTGAAATCAACGTCCTGTTTCGTGACAGAAAGTCATATTTTGATTTGAAACCCCATAACATTTTCCAGAGATGTTGATTTATGACACACAATTTATAAATTAGACAGATTTAAATGATAATTACAAATATTATCATATTTCCATAAGAGTGTCACTAAATTCATTTCAGAAATTTTTGAAGACCAATGAGAGGAAGAGGTCATGATGAAACTGTTGCATGTACAGTTTCAGAGAAATTCACAAAAATATAATGTCCTCATATGAGGCGGCAGGGTTTTAAGAGGTTAAATACTGAATTATGGCTAAGTAGTAGAGAGAATGGCACATACCCTGACTTTGTGTCATGAGTATATTATGCCTGTGTGACACACTTTATTGATAGACATTGTAATTAAGTCCTGGTGTAGAGACAAAGGAAATTGTACATTCATCATATCAAACTTGCATATGTGGGTGAGAAAATGAAAATTGTATTCATTTATTTATTTATTTGTGTACTAAGTCACCTGCTGGGGGCAGTGGATGTGATTTGCTTAAAAGAGGGTTTTTTTTTAGCATGCAGTGTGTTCATTTCTGATTGGTAGTTTAATTTGTATATTCTTCCGCTGTGGTTTTTGATATAATGTATTTTGTCCCTGTTAACGATGTCAAGCACAAGGGATCCATTAAGAATCGTTTTAGCTGATTATTTGTACTTTCTTTGTATCCATATTTCATTTAAGGCAGTGCTATAACTTACTGTGATACTGTGATTGGGTTTTTGCTGGATGATTTGTTGTTTTTGCTGAAAATTCTGTCATTTACTAATGTTTAATTAAAATATAAAACATATCTTCAAGTTTTCTCAAGCCATACTATAGATTTGTGTGATGAGTCATTCAGAATTATTATTAATATTAGTAATTATTATTATTTTATTTATTTTTTTGACAACCACAGACCTCATTCACATTTTTGGATGAATTATTTAATTTAAATTAATTTAATTTAATTTAATTTAATTTAATTTAATTTAATTTAATTTAATTTAATTTAATTTAATTTAATTTTTTATACTTTATTTTACTTTGCTTTTCTTTGCTTTGCTTAAAGTACTTAATTTAAATGTTCTATATCTTCATTTTTCATGTGGCTGTTTTGTTATTGATTCATTGTGTATTGAAGACATTTATAGTTGACCCTAGTTGTCATCTTGTGTGTGTGTGTGTGTGTGTGTGTCTTTTTCATAGTGGTTCTTTTGGACACAACAGCTGTGCTGGGAGAACTAAGCTGGAAGACCTACCCAATAAATGGGGTAAGTAATATTATTATATTATATACAATTTCCCTTGCAGTATTTACATAAGGTAAGAATGTACCATAGTTACTAAAAATAAATTATTATATAGCTCCTTCTGAATGAATTCCAACCATGGCCATGCATATACTATTTATATCAGATTAATCCAAACTGCACAATTCGGTGTGGAAAAAAAGTTTGTTATAATGAAATTTAATCAGAACAAGCCACTGAGACGGCAATAGTGATTTTTTTTTTTAAAGTTTATTAAAGGGTCCTTATAATTAAATTTTGACCAATTACATTTTTGTGAACACTAAAGAGAGAATTTCCAAGACATGAAAAACAGTTAAAGGGCTAGAACAGTGTTACTCATTGCGCGGTGGCTCGCCAAGCTTTAATTTGTGGCTCACATGGCATTAAATAATATGATTATAAGTTCATGCAGTCAATACAGATATTTTATAAAAACATTCAGAACAAGCAGGGCTACAACATAACCCATTAAAATACTCACACCGTGTCTACACCAGACGAAAGTTGCTCAACGCGATATACGGTCAGACAGTGTCTACTCTATTACAAATAATTTCGATTTTTTTTTTTAAATACCTAATACAGGGGCATTACATGATGGAAATATCCTTACGTCCATGACACTGACTGACTGCTGTGTTGTCAGTTTTGATAATTTTTCAAGCTCTTAACGCCGAATATACTCTTCATGGATGGTTAGATAGATACATGATAGGCTAATGTAGAAAAAAATAACTTTAGGTCTTCCCAGCAGTAAGGTAATCCTGCTTTTTTGCCATTAAGGGAAATTATCTTGTCTCAGTTACGTTTGACCTGTATTGCATTGCATTGCATATGGTATGTTCAGGGATGATAGACTGATAAGCAGACATGCTATTAATGACTGGATGTAACTTATGATACTTTGTGGTTAAAGTGGCTCTCCGATTGACTTTGTCTTATCAGTGCGCTCTCATGAAAAAAAAAAAGAAACGACCACTGGGCTAGAAGCAGTTTGTATGAAGCAATCAAGTGAGATCTCACAGCCCAGAATAGCTTCTAATAGTAGAGCTACTATTATTAAATCAATTTCATGATAAAGAGCAGTATGATGGATGCTTGATCACTGCCCTTTTTCTGAGGCCAACTATAAGTACCAGTCTTAGTTTTGAGGCTTACGTGAATAAAAGTTTTGTAGAGGAGGAACTAGAGTCAGGCCACGGAGTGAATGCTTTTTTATTTATTTAATTTTATTTTTTTGAGGATGTGTAAAATGACCTGTAGCACATAAAATGATTTCCCAGTGGAGTTGCAGTGCACATCTTCATATTATTTCCGCTCTTACACAAGTGCTCATGATGTCAAAGAAAGCGAGTTCATCTTACCAGTAAACACCACTTGGGGTTTCTTTCTGTTTTTTCATGCAGTAAGAGGCTGGTACATACCTCCGATCGAATCAATAATTCATGCTACAATATCCTGGGTCATATACCTCTCCTATTAGTGTTTACCACAATGTCTTTTTCTGGTTCTTTCTTTTAGGTCAGGGTATGTCATGTTAATCAAAGCCTTTTTCGTTCATCTACCAGAGCCAGATGGAACATACCCTTTTCAGTCAGGGGAGACTTTTCCTTCCGTTTAATTTGATTTCTAGAGATGGGAAACTAGTGTGTATGTTTTGTTTACTCTGGCACAGACATATCCTGTGGGGGTTCTGTCTCACTACCTCTCTCTCTCTCTGCCACTCTCCCCTTTACCTTCTTTGTTAGGAGAAACAGGTTTGTTTGTGCTGTTCCATTGTTCCATTGACTATTCTCTTGGCTCCACTCTACTGTAAGCCCCCAGTTTCTGTGCTGTAATTACCTAATGTGTCACAGAACCCTGGTATCCTCATGTAGTGTACGCACTTCTCAACCTTGAGGAAATATTATATGCTTACTGTATGTTAACCCTCATAAATACTTAAACTGTACTGTAGATGTCATTACTGAAATGTTTATATTATTATATTATATTATATTTAGTGGTGGGCATAGATACATTTTTTAATATACTGTAGATTAATATCATAATATTAATATTAATATCACTGTAATCTTGGAATTAATCTAGATTAATCTAGATTAAAATGGCTCATTTGAATTCTGCCGAAGGCATTCAGAATATGTGTGCTACCCAAATAAAATAATGACCTAAAGAACGTTAAGTCTTTGAGAACGGGGTTCTCAAGACAGGTGGTGCATTAGACCAGGGGCTCATCTCCTGTTTCCAAAATGCATCACAAACTGCTTGAGAAAGCTGTAAACGAACAACCTTACGCCTGTTTCACACATAATCCGTCTGCAGTGCGTATGCGTTTCATATTTTTTTACGCACCCATGTTAACGGATTCCAGCGTTCACACGGTTGTGGTCCTTCAGTGCATTCCAGGAGCGGTGCGTCTGCAGCAGTGCAGCGATCGTTCACGTACGGAGTAGCGGACTGCAAATGCGTCCTGTGTGAAAGCACAATGAGTATGAGTCTGTGCTGCTTCTGCACCACATACGAAACGCACACGGACTGCATACGCACTGCAGACGGAGTATGTGTGAAACAGCAAGCGTCTTGTCGAGGTTTCCATTGGGAAGCTTCTTTAAAAAAAAAATTGGCTAGGTATACATCCACGCTAAAATATCAAAGTGAAAGTCATCATAGCTCGTGTAGTGTAGACCGAGCTCCCAACCCAACTTTGAGAATAGATTAACGGCGATATTTTTTTATTGCCCGATAAGAGTCTCCCGTTAATGCAGCACATTAACGCCGATAACGGCCCACCACTAATTATATTATATTATATTATATTATATTATATTAGGGCTGGTAATTTAACGTGTTGATTAGATTAATTAATTATGGAGAAGATTTTGTCTCATATTTACATCACATAAGTAAGAAATATCACACGAGCTGTAGGCTAGTGCAAATGTGATACTCATACAACAGTTCATTAAGAAGTTAATATAGTGTTATTTTAGACACAATGTTGTCTGTTTTACTCAATTTTGCAAACCAAAATATAAAGACAAACAGAACTGTTCATCCCAGAGCAACCCACAGTGGCATTTCATTTCTTAATCCACGTTTTGAACAAATTTGGTGAACCATTTGCTGTGTTGAACCATTGGCCTATGCGTTGGCTTTGAATTGGCACTGCACAGACCAATCGGTGCATGACATCAAAGTACCGCTAGAGCGATTCAGCAGCAAAAGTAGCCGTGTGCTCTCTAAAGCTCTTGCGGTTCTGATGGTGATGACCCGCTTCAAGTCGAACAAGCCTAATGCTTCAGTGAACTATTCATAAAGAACCCTTTTATTTCACTCCTAAATGAATCAGCCATTTGAACGAATCACATGTATTAATATTTTCATAGTAATAATAAGAAAATTAAGAAAATGTATTATTAAAGTTATAGTTCACCCAACCAAAAATGACAATTCTGTCATAATTTACTCACATGTTCCAAAAGAGTATATGTAAGAAATTTTATCAAACAAAATATTTCTTGCTGAACCTACTTTTTGTAATTTCTATTTGATCCTTTGGACAACAATGATTTAGTAATTTCTCCAAATCTGATGTGCGATTAAAATTTAATCGCTTACCAGCCCTAATTATATTATATTATTATCTTATATGGTGCAGTATATTATAACATTTTCTTCACCATATAGTGACAAAAAGTGGTGAAAGGCCAAATGTAGACTACCAATCAGAAATGTAGGATTAGTAAGATAACCAAGGCTGCATTTATTTGATCAGAAATAGAGTAAAACAGTAATATTTTGAGATTATATATATATATATATATATATATATATATATATATATATATATATATATATATATATATATATATATATATAATTTTTTATTTTTTGCTTAAGAATAATTTCTTTTTATTATGAAAGTTAAAAACAATGACACTTTTTCACGATTCTTTGATGGATTCAAAAGAACAGCATTCATTTAATAGAAAGATTTTATAAATGATAGATTTCTGTACTGTCACTTTTAGTTAATTTGTTGCATCCTTGATGAGTAAAATTATTAATTTCTTTAAAAATAAAAATTCATATGACCCCAAACTTTTGAATGGTACTTAGGGCCAAAAAATGGTACTTAGGGCCAAATAAGAAAGGCTACAAATGCAAATATCTTTAAAAAAAAAAAGCATGGCTCAGATACTTTTGTCCTTTTCAAGATTAAAAAGCTGTGACAGTCATCAGAGATGTTCAATTTATAGTCAATCAGCATAATTAAAAAACTGTCAGTGTGGTTACATTGCAGTAGTTACGATACAAATGAATCTGTGTCAATCAAAGAGTGATTAATGATCTCTTAATGCCCTCTCATTCTCGGTTGGCCATTTGAAAGGTTGACCTTTTCTAAAAAGGCCTGTCCATCTATTTTCAAAGGGAGTGCTGCACTGGGACATGAGTGATTAATACATGCTGTTTTAGGATAAGCTGTGTCAAGATGAGATAGAAAGCCACACTTTTGAGTGTTAATTTCTTATCTGTAATGGGACTTCGAGTGACCTTCAGCGGGACAGATCTGGTATTTAGTGATCAGATCACATCACAACAAAATCTGGACCTCAACCAGTGAAGCTCAGCTGGTTGGTGTTTAAAAAGTAGTATGATCCTTAATGTGAGCGTGTCAATTTCCAAACTGCCCCTGCTAATGATTTATAAACTGTCTATACACACAAAAAATGTTACGGTAACACTTCCGTTTAAATAATTAAATAATTACACTTCCACTATTCTCTAGCTGGCCCAGACCGCACTCCCCTGATTCCAGTCCATATAACACGTTAACACAATAGTACTAATCTGATAATCCTACACCAGCATGCGCTTTCTGATATGTGTGGCTGATTTGGTGGTTATTGATTGAGTTCAGAAAGTGTTACTTCGTTTTCTCTGAGAAAACCAGAGCTCCCACTGATTTAGAACACCTTTTATTTCATCATTGCAACTGACACTAAACACCAAGCTCGATTTTAACTCTCACCAATATCCTGAGAAAATCTCTTAGCACACAAGCAATTTCGCCTTCTGACTTACTCAGCCTTTGATGTTTGAAGCTGCAGCATTTTGCACTCATAGTCCTGCTCCAAAAGTGACTGATGTGATCAATACAAATCTGTTTTCATGATGTGATTACCTGATATTATTTTATTTTTTTAGCAGGGAATGCAAAACACAACTGTGTAGGATAGGGCGACCGAGTTAAATATTTCCAGAATATTTTCTTTGAGACACCATGTTATCAAACAGGTGTGCCAGCAGTTCAAATATTGGGATGTTTGTTAACATGATGCAGAAATCAGATTAATACACTAATGGAGTTTGAGTAAGCAGATTAAGCATTGTGCTTTGTGCAATTTATGTACTCCCTTACCTGAATGGACTTTATCTATACTGACATATAACATTAGCAATCTGCAGCTCTGATTCCACTGATCAAATGGGTGTGTGAAAAATTTGGTAACACTTTAGTTTACGGACCAATTTTTGCTATTAACTAGTTGCTTTTTAGCATGCATATTACTAGCATATTTACTGTTTGTTAGTACTTATGAAGCATATTCTGCATGACCATATTCTACATCCTCAATCCTACCCAATACCTAAACTTAACAACTACTTTATTAACTATTAATAAACTGTAATTAGGAGTTTACTGAGGCAAAAATCAAGTCATTAAAATTTAGTTAATGGTGAGAAATGGACCTTAAAAGAAAGTGTCACATTTTGTTTATATGTAACTGTATCTTTGTAAAAGGTGCTAAAATGTACCTTTAAGTTTCTAATATGCACTCTTTAGGGAGGCCGGAGCCCTTCAGAGTTTTGTGCCAACCCTGCTCCAACACACATATCACATAGTTTTCAAATAAGCCTGAAGGACTTGATTAGTTGGATCAAGAGTGTTAAATTAGGGTTGAATCTAAACTCCGCAGGGCTGCGGACCTCCAGGAACTGAGTTTGACACCCCTGCTATAAGGTTACAAGCAGCTTAATATTTTTTTATGGTGAATTTCTAACAACCACAGCAGCCTTTTTTACTGTGAATATTATTGTAAATTTATATATTTTGTGGTTTACTGATAATCTTCATTGTCCTGAAAATGCAGCAATGTAAAACTGAGACACTTTTGCGTAGTACCAGTGTTGCTTTCGCTCTTTTCTGTCACTGTCCCTCCATCTATTTTTATCTCTCTCGCTCTCTCGTAACGCTTCACCCTATATCTGTTTTCATGGTTGTGAGAGCCTTGTTTTCATAACTTGTCCGATTGGAGCATGAGAACCTGGTCTGAGTGCTATACATATCCATCATCCTCTGCTTTACAGGCAGTGACAAATTGGTGTTGCTTCTCATTTACATGTCTGGTCGGACTTGATACATGTTGTATCTTGTGTTTTTGGTCAGGAACAGCAGCAAAGCTTTCCAGGTAATACAATAGATTGAACATTGAACAATCTGTTTGATTTGTTCTTGTTACTAATGACCAGAATGCACAAGCAACTAAAAAGTTATAACGCTTTTGAATGCTATATTTCAGTGTCTTGTTCGCTTAGCACTTCCAAGAAATAGTTTAAGGACTTTCAAGGAATAGTTTACAAAAAAATTGGTGAATTTGCTGAAAGTGTACAAATCCTCAGGCCATTCAAGAGTTTGTTTCTTCTTTTGGAAAAAAAATGTCATTACATCATTAAATTACATTTGGGACAGTCTTGGCCTAATGGTTAGAGAGTCGGACTTGTAACTTGAAGGTTGTGGGTTTAGGTTTCAGGTCCAGCAGAAATTGTCAGTGGAGGGAGTGAATAACCAGCGCTCTCTCCAACCTCAGTACCACGACTGAGGTGAGACCCTTGAGCAAGACACCGAGCCCCAAACTGCTCCCTAGGTGCTGCAGCATTATGACTGCCCACTGCTCCGTGTGTGTGTTCACAGTGTGTTTGATTACTACTTTTTGTACACACTTGGATGGGTTAAATACAGAGCACAAATTCTGAGTATGGGTCACCATACTTGGCCACATGTCAATTCACTCACTCACTTGCTTACCATTGAATCCTCTGCAACGAATGGGTGCCAACAGAATGATAGTCCAAACAGCTGATAAAAACATCACAATAATCCACAAGCAATCCAAATGGCTCCAGTCCATCAATTAACATGTTGTAAAGTAAAAAGCTTTGTGTTTGTTTTAACTTCAAACGAGTATCAATCAATAATCAATAATATTGTTTCCTCAAGTCATCCTATATGAATAAGGAGTGAAATATGCACAGATCAAGCACTAGTTACAAGCAAAAACAATCCAAAACCGTTTTAAACAAATATGTCATTAGGTTTTGTGAGAGGACAACATTATCACTAGAGAAAGCGTTATTATGGATTGTGCACTTTTATTTCAGCGAGAAATAACAATTTAAAGATAAAATGTCTTAATGATGGATGTTTTTTTTTGATAAATGACTGTTTAATTCAAGTCAGTACACCTTATTTCTATGTAAATAACTTTCTTTTTCACAAGACTCGAATATCGCAGTAATTAGGGAATTCCACTTATTATTGTTGTATATTGGTGAAGGAAACTTTAGCCGTGGCCATTCCATTGGGGGGGGGGGGGGGGGTTGTTCTTTGTAACAGACAAGACAAAATGTCAAATGTGTCCCTTTGCTGTTTCCTTGCGATAGTTTTTGTACAGGAGTCATAATGAAGTAGGTCATTGTTGTTACTGACCGTCCAGAGTGACCCTGATGTCCCATGTCTCGTTGGTCTCTCCTGCTCTTGTTCCCTTTGTCCGTTGATGGTGCATCATGGAAGGGAACTCTTTTTTGTTGTTTACATGATAAAGCCCATAAATGCAGTCTCTCTTCCTTTTGTGTCGCTGCTGTTAGATGTTAGATTTCAGCAGTATCTCTTTCCATCTTTATCCACTGTCCCTCTTACTTTCTTTGTTGAAGGTAGATGACATTTTCTTGTCTCTATATCTCTCTCTCTCTTTCTCTCTATCACTCGCTTTCTTTTTCCTTTCCTTCTAGTTTTTCTTATGAGAAACAAGGTTTTGATTTTGCTTTTTCATTCGGAAAAAAAGTTACATCAGAATAGAGACTGTATCTGAGTCTAGGCTGTAAAACATTCTGAATTTAATAAAAAAATTAATACAAAGGGTAGATTAGGCAGGAGATGACCTAAAGGCCTATTGATGTATGTCTGACTTTACCCAGGGCTAAAAAAAAATGTTCAAGTCCTTTTCCAGAGTGTATGTTCAAAATGAGATTTCACACCTTGAGATGTCGACCTTAGTGATATTTTTCAGATCTTTGTATGTTTCAATTTCCCATGGCCTGTTTGTTTGTTTTTGCTTCCATAAATATTTCTTTCTGTTATCAAGTAAACTTCTTTAATTTTGGCATGAGTTTTTGTATTGGTTACATTTTAAAATGATTTTCAATAATAAATAATGAGCAATACTGTATATAGATGCATACAATTATTAGTAACTCATGTACATTAAACATGATACATTTGAAAATATGTGAAAGTACACAAACACACAAATAAATGATAAATGAACTAACTGTGCATTTAAATTAACATTTTTGCATAGTTTATGTTGTGATAACATTTATTAATTAATCAATTAATTAATTAATTAATTAATTAAATCAGAAACGTCATTGTGGTAGAATTTGAATAGACATAAAAAGTGGCTTTGCATGTCATTAAATTGTTCATTTTTTAAAAATATATCAATTGATTGTTGCATTTTTATCATTTTTTTATGTGTAATGTGTAAAGCACTATACAATTAAACATGAATTGAGGAATTGAATGGATTAATATTTGATTTGATTTAATTTAAGGAAAACAATTTTAAAAAATCCCACACCTACTATACATTTTCTCTGAAAAACATCAAGAAAGCATATAAATAAAGAAAGAAAGCAAGTAAATAAATAAAGAGTTTGAGCCACAGGCATTGCACAATGTCGAAGAGATCCATGACCCAGAAATGAATGTTTGTCATTCATCCTGTGTTTTTATTGATGGCATTCGAAGTGGAAGTCAATTTATCAATTATTGAGTCAAAGGTAGTGCCGGTATCTCTCTCCAAAGCACTTCCATTACTCAAGGTTAATGTGTACTTAATAATTAAAAGATAATTTAATTCACACTCAAGTTTAATTGTATTTCCATTTGCCCATGGCTCATTTGCAATTGATAGACCCTCCCCAACTCCTCTGATAGCAGACCTTTATTTGGGTTGTGTAAATTCTATTATGGAGTCTCAAAGTGTGTACTTTCAATGCAGGAAATGCTGAAAAATCAAAGCTTTAAAAATCAATACTAAGCTGGATCTGACAAACAGAAATCAATTGTGATAATAGATGCTTTTAACCTATTGAGCGTACATATTGGCATGCTAGTTCAGATGTGCTTGCTGAAAAGGTTCATTTACAGCCAGAGAGGCCAAGTGCAGTCAGATAAAAGCTGGATTCCAAATAGAGGGCCACCACTTACAGATTCAAATGTAGTAGTGTTGTTATAAGCGTATTGATTTCCATATGCATTACAGTGTACCAACATTATCTAAAATATCCTGTGTCCTATTGTGTGTGTGTGGCTCTTGCCAGCGACTGCACTAGTGATATGCCTTTTTCACAGTTCCCAAGTGGAGAAATGATGACAGATATCAAAGGAGAGTCAGGCATCTTTGACGTCTGCTGATAGAAACAATTTTTAAACCATTTTAAAAGCAATGAATCCCCCACTCATCCCCAAGATGCATTTCCGCCATGTTGTCTCTATCACACCGATCTGTGCTGTTTTTGAATCCTTCTCTGTGGACCCCTGCCAACTTAATGTGATGTGTAGCCAGCGATTTTAGCTTCATCCATCTCAGCCACTTTTATCAGCGTGTGTAGCATCTTAAGCCGCGTGCTGATATCTCATCCCCGCCGCTGTGTTCTTAGATATATCTGGCCACTTTCTAGCAGGAGACCGAAAGCACGCTGCTGCCTCCCCATTCTTTTAAATGCCTCATTTTACCACCAACAAAAAAGCTGATGAGAAACAAAAGGCTGGGAGGCAGTGGCATGGTGAGAGGAGATTATAGGATCAGGACATGTATCAAAATACCCAGAGTTGATGTGTTGTTCTGAAGTCAATTTATTTCATGATTTTATGGATAACATGACATGCTTGGAGATAATGAAAAGTTTGCTAAACATGATCATCAGCATCAGAGAACGTTTTATTTTTTTATTATTATTATTTTTAAATAAAAACAGGAAATTGTTTGCTTAAACTCCACAGGCTATAGGGTATTTTATAAACCTACAACTGCATAAGAAAATGACAATAAACACATTAATGACCAATTCTCATTACTAATTAGTTGCTTATTAGCATATATATTACAAGCATATTGGCTATTTATTAGAAGTTATAGCACAAACAGTACTAATGCCATGTTATGCATGACCATGTTTTAGATCCCTTAAATGAATAGTTCACCTTCAGTTGCTGCTACTTACTGACTTTTTTTTCTTTCTCCATCCTACTGAAGTCAATGGGGACGAGCAACTAAAGGTGAAATATCCCTTTAATCCTACCTCATACATAAATTTAACAACTACCTTATTATTTATTATTATAAGTTTTTGAGGGAAAAGTTGTAGTAATTTTTTAGTTAATAGTCAGAACTGGTCCCAATACCAAAGTGTGACCCAATAAACAAATATTCTCAAATACATTTACAGCCAGACATTATTAAAATCCTGGTCACACATTCATTCAAGTTTAAATGTCACATCTATAAAACAGATAGATAGATAGATAGATAGATAGATAGATAGATAGATAGATAGATAGATAGATAGATAGATAGATAGATAGATAGATAGATAGATAGATAGATAGAAATGAAAATGATGTAATTAATGACTCACCCTCATGTCGTTCCAAACCCGTAAGACCTCCGTTCATCTTCGGAACAAAAATTTTGACTTTATTCAGCATTGTCTTCTCTTCCGGGTCAGTTGTGAGTGCGTTCAAAATATCATTTCAGTGGCTAAGACATATTTATACATTTTCTCAATTTCCTCCGACACCTTCCATGCATGACAGCTTGCTAATTATTTATTTATTTATTTACAGATATGTTTACATTTCTTGTGTCCATGTGTCTTTGTGTAGTTGTTCTGCAGGACTGATGACCTGGGCCTGGTCACAAGCATTTTAATGCCATTATATTCCGTATAAGCTGCAAATTACATATATAAATTGAACATGAGCTGACTTGACCTCTTTAGATGCTCTTTAAATCAAACTTTTTGGTTGCAAACAGCGGACTATTGTGAGAAGCTATCGGCACACATCAGAGCTATGATACAGCAAGTTTCTGATTGAGAGGCTATTAAGGAAGACTTAGCTTATCACTGCAATAATGAAAGTGAATAAGTGGAGGCTTTATTGCTAATGAAGTGCATCCTTCCTAATTAATTATCAGAGGGAGAGAGATTAGGGAGATAAGAAATAAAAGAAAAAGAAGATGAAACTGATGATTGGAAGAAGAGATTTATGCTGAAGACACAGAAAGAAGAGGAGAAATAGTGTGGGAAAACAGTTAAGTGTAAAAAAAAGTGGGAGTACAAAATAACTACTGTATGTATGAGGAAGACACTGAATGTGTGGAATATAAGAATGTCGGAACAAAGTGAGAGTTTGTGAAAAGAAAGTGGGAAGGTGGAAAAGAGACTGAGAGTGTTATAACAAGATATGGGAAGTGTTTGGAATCTAATTTGAGCAATACAACATGTTTTGAAAGAGAAAAAGTATGTGTAAAAGAGAGAACAATGCAGAAAGTCATTCAAAGCAGAGCAGCAGTGTGATGGCCAGATGTTCTGTCATTACTGTTTGATTCAGCTGTAGCTTGTGGCTTTAGTAAATCTATTAAGTTCTTATGCCTTGTTTTCACAGCTTCAGCATAACCAAGCATATGGGTAGCGCATCACAGTCTAGAAATGCTACCTAAAAAAATTATGTAAGTCTATTGAAACTGACAGTAAGGAGTCTAACATTGCCTGAATGTGACATTGAAATAAATAGGTAGTGATATTTTGCTATCAGAAGGGGCAAATATTGGGTCTAATTTAGTAATTTTGTGTAGGCACAGGCAGAGCTGGGTAGATAATTTACAAACTGTAATCTGTTACTGATTTCATTGCAAAAAAAATTTAATTTGTAAAACAAGATGAACGTCAATAAAAATAAAAATGACTGGCATGCATTATTCTCCAGATATAGCACGTTCTGAACCCTCAGCACGTTTTGTCACAAAAGCCAGTATTGTCCAGTGTCGAGGCATCGTGTGTTCATGTTTTACAGCAGAACCGACAAGCACCTTTGTTGTTTGTGTACGCAACCCGATAAGTCAGTTTTAGAAAATCTGCCAGCAGTATTCAGGTCAGGTGACAAG
Organism: Carassius carassius; assembly: GCF_963082965.1. Taxonomy (NCBI): domain Eukaryota; kingdom Metazoa; phylum Chordata; class Actinopteri; order Cypriniformes; family Cyprinidae; genus Carassius; species Carassius carassius. The sequence goes on from NC_081760.1 coordinate 24,893,613, forward strand.
GCTGCTAGTCACTTCGTAAAGACGTGCTAATCGAGAGGAGTTTAGTCTAAACTGCCATCCAAAGGCAAAGCGCAGTAACTACACATCTGGTCAAAATTGAGTTAAGTCTTAAAATGGGCTTTGTGACATCTGTTCTGTCTTGTGACAAGGTCTCCTGGTTCAATTTTGCCCCATTTCAGAGAAACAAGAGTGTCAAAATTGCTTTAATCTGATTTATAATCGCACTGATGTTTGTTGATTCGGACATCTCGCTGCGTTTCTGTGATTTAAAAAAATTTAAGTTATACAGAACGCAGTCTGTCCCTTATTCGCAGTCATATGCCATATGACTACAAGACCATGCAAATAGCGAATTCTTAATTAATAAGTAATCATTCATTTTGCACAAATCACCGTTTTATTTGTTAACACATTCGAGGAAGGTATCCATTCCCGGTTCACAGCTAGCGGGACTCGCACTGCCTGCAATTCCCTTCACCGTCCGCATTTTGATTTTGGTAAATCAGTGTGGGTGAATGCAAACAACGTGATTATCATGAGCACAACTTACAGCTAGGCAAGAAAACATGCAATATATATATCCGGACGAGAAGACAATGCTGAATACAGATGTAGTTTATGTTATTTTTGGACCAAAATGTATTTTCGATGCATCAAAAAATTCTAACTGACCCTCTGATGTCACATGGACTACTTTGATGATGTTTTTATTACCTTTCTGGACATGGACAGTATACCGTACACACAGTTTCAATGGAGGGACTGAGAGCTCTCTGACTAAATCTAAAATATCTTAAACTGTGTTCTGAAGATGAACGGAGGTCTTATGGGTTTGGAACGACATGAGGGTCATTAATGACATATTTTTAATTTTTGGGTGAACTAACCCTTTAAGCATTACATTACGCCAAGGTTTCTTCAGGGGGTTATGAGTGTAATGAAAACTAATAATGTATTAAATCAGTGATCCTCACTATTTTTTTCACAAGAGCCACATTGGCAGAGCAAAATCAAAAGGCGAGCCACTTTAACGACAACATACTAAGTCACCTTTGCAAATGTGCATTTCTACATATAAATTGGACATCCCACAAAAAAGAAATAACACGGCCAATACATTTTTCGTTTAAGAAAAGACTTACTTTAATAGTGGGATGAGCGAAAGCTGTCATGCATGTCAAACAAAATGCCCCCAAAAGAAAAAAAAATCCCTATGTTTTCAGTGCTGATGCATTCATGTAACATTTAAGGGCACCTAAAAGCTGTCACAACGAACCGGCAAAATTAATGATTATGAATATGTAAAATATAGCAGAAGACATTTAATTTTTTTTTATGTCTGTCGGCTAGAAAGATGCTGACTCGTGATCTTCGCAGTAGTGAACGCGCCTGAGAGAAATGCACATTTCATACGGGAGGGAGAGCAGTCTGTTTTCTTTCGTTTTGAATTGTTTTGTTTAAAAGTAGACATTTCAATCCTTATATATAGCCTATTTGTCGGGTCTGTGAGGCAAGTAGGCTATACGCTGAGTTTCGGTTCATTCATGAGACAAACTCCAGGTTCACACCGGCTCCTTCGTATCGTGGTTATCTATTTTCTATTTACTTCTTATTAAATGCAGACAATTGGTTGATGAAACCTTGATTAAAATTAAGATACAATTAATACAAAACGAAATCAAATTTAAAGACAGGCTTTGTGCTTTCTGTTTGAGGTCTCAGTGAAAGTTTTAAAGCAGTCTTAGTGCCGCTGTCAGAGCGCTCACGTCCGTAACGGAGAACTGTCCCGTCCATAAGATTTTTTTTTATTTTTTTTATACATTTCTAAATAAATGCGACTTATAGTCCAGTGCGAGGCTAGGCCTATATGTTATTTCTTCTTCATGGCGCATTTTTTGACTGATTCGCCTTATAGGCTACTCCGGAGCGACTTATATTGATAGGCTTCACCTGTATGAATTCTCATTTTACTTTTTGAACTCCATTATTGAGCCGAGTTTTGCTTGAAAATAGTCTACTGTTGATGACTGTGCAAGACTAATGGATTCAGGGTCAGGCTTGAATGAGCATGCTTCAGACTCGTGGTGTGAGCAGAGCGAAATTGGAGCGGGAAATGCGACGCTCTGTCCACCGTCCTTTTGAAATTGCCGCTCTGCGCTCTGTCCAAGATCCGCCCGCTCGCTCCCGCCTCACATGCTCTGAAGGCAAGTGGCAGTGTGATACTGTAAGCAGTGTTGGGAAGGTTACTTTGGAAATGTAATAGGTTACAGATTACAAGTTACCCTGTTTAAAATGTAATAGTAGTGTAACTTTTTCAATTACTTTATTAAAGTAATGTAACTTATTACTTTTGAGTACTTTTTGATTACTTTTCTAAATTTGTGAAAATTAAAGAATAATAAATAAAAGCATATGCATCAACTTAAATACATTTATCTAATAAGCATGTGACGTATTCTGTGTAATAAACTCCTGAAACATTGGTGTTTTTTTGAAACTGCTGTCTCTTTGTATATGATGATAGTTTTCTCAAAATAAGTAAAATGCACATGAAGTGACACAGAGCAGTTCTAGAAATTATGTTTATGTGCTCGTGTACTCCTATATTGAGGCAGCAGAAGTTGAAAACACTGCGGGCTTCAGTAGGCCTATGTGTAGTAAATGAAACCATGTCTTTGCCATTAATTTACAGGAGGGGCGGACTGGGAAAAAAATTCAGACTGGAAAATTCAAACTCATACAAACAAATTCATGGACAAAACTATTTTTTGTATGGACCTGAGATAAAAAAGGTTTAAATCTTTAATTTGGGGACATGCAAAATAATTAAAAGTTCTCTCCTGAACTGCACCTTCACTTCCATTTTTCTCTTCAGTTTCTTTATTTTGCCCTGTTATCCATCTTTCTCATGACTTTAATACTCAAGATTGAACACAACTATACTTTACAATACAATACTCTACAATACTACAATATCTTTATAGAAAAATCCTAATACTGTACACGAGTCATGTTTTTCCCTTACAAAAAATGACCATGCTTTTATTAGCCTATATAAAAGTAAAATAACCTTTTTTTTTGCAAATGGATTTGTATTTATTTATTTAAATAAATACATTTGTAAAATATTTTAACGTTTTTGGTTATCACAGTTAAACAATAGTAACCATTTTCTCTGGATTTATAGTTAAATATTAAAATGTTAATTTTCGTAAGGGTTGTGTTGTTGTCTGTCGTAGCTCCCCCTAAACCTATAAAAAAAGCTAAATTACTACTGTAACATTACAACAGATAATAATGATGTCCTTTATATAGTATTTTGAGTGATGGCTGATGAGCAACGTGCTGCTGCTTGATTAGATAAATAAAAAAACAAAGACAAAAAAGCATCTTTACAGATGAAACTGACCTGAAACCCTGAACAGTAGTTCTGCTTCTCTGCTCCAGCGGTCCACTTTATTCTCTCTCTCTCTCTCTCTCTCTCTCTCTCTCTCTCTCTCTCTCGATTACTCTGTAATCATAATTTAATTATCATTATCAAATGGCGGATTCGCAAATGATCGCTTTAGTACATTCGGCAGGCAATTATACAATAATGATATTAAATAGTGGGGCAAAATCGGCTGCCAGGCCACCGGGAATTGTCCCGGTTCTCCCGGTGTCCAGTCCGCGCCTGATTTCCACAGACACGCAGAATGTGCAAGTCATATATTGCATTTTTGGGGCTTTATATTCACAGACACTAGTCGATGTCATGTTTTGATTCAAGTATACTGACCTACTTTTGATTTAGTCATCCAAAATGTGGCATATTCCGTCCGCGTCAGGCATTTCATTTTTATGACTGGATTCTACGAACCAGACTGTGTTTCCGCATCCCGGAAACTATTAGGGCGGTATGTCTTAGAATAGTCAGTGCAATTTGGGAAATAAATCAGTTAAATCTGTATGTGGATGTGTGTAAATATTCAAATGTAATCCCCTTTGTAATCGTAAAAAATTTCATAAGTAACTGTAATTTAATTACTCATTTTTTCTTAGTAACTGTAACTAATTACAGTTACAATAATTTTGTAATTAAATTACGTAACGCCGTTACATGTAACTAGTTACTCCCCAACACTGACTGTAAGCTACTATGCGAGCCGCCAGTTATAGCTTGACGAGCCGCGCAATGAGTAACTGTGTATTAAATCATAAAAATGTAAAAGTAAAATAAATAATTTGAATATAACATAAATTAAAATAAAATACTAACAAACAATATATATATTTTGTATAAAATAAATTATATTATATATAATTTGTTTACCTGCATGTTATGTGACCATTAACCAACGTCAGAGAACATGCAAACATGATACTTAATTAAAAAAATATTTATTTAAAAATGTCAGGGGTACTTAAAGAAAATATATTAGGTGAAAGAGGTTCAGAAGACAAAAAACAAAAACAAACAAACAAACAAAAAAACCTGCCAATCCCTTCATTAAGAAATAACATGAATTTGTGCATTTTAATGTATTTGGAAGACAAAAGCCTTTCAAAGACATAGTAATACATGGTTAAAAAACCCACCATAATTCAAATAAAAATGTATGTGTTTATCAGTGCTTGATGCGATGTTGAAACACTTTCTTAAACCAGAAATGGTTTTTGTAAAGCCAGGGGTCAAATGCTGTGTGGCCACCTGATTTATGACTGTTTTTTGTGTGAATGTCCACAAAACTGGAAGATTTTCGGAGAGTATATAAGCAGTAGCCTATTTTAGAAAGGAACATTTCAAAGATAAAAAATGAATAAGGTGATAATCAATAAATTATTATTAATTTATTGCTGTTGTGCAAAGATTATGAGATTATGAGATTATCAGATTATGAGTATTTTAAAATAAAATTTTATATAATTAAAAGTACTTCATTTTCGGAATCTGATTATGTAATCCATATTACGTTTATAATCAGTTACTACCCAGCTCTGCACACAGATTTGTGTGAAATCTGTCTGTAAAATTGGAAAAATCTGTTTTATGTAACAATATAAATATGTACAGCAGTTTTCAACGTTAATTATATATATATATCTATATATATATATATATATATATATATATATATATATATATATATGTATACACACAGTATATATATATATATATATATATATATATATATACAGTATATATATATTATTTTTTTATTTTTATTTTTATTTTATTTTTTGAGCTGGAAATCAACATCATAGATTGATTTCTGAAGAATCATGTGACACTTAAGAATAGAGTAATGGCTGCAGAAAACAGTTATTTTAAATCAGTGGTATTTCACAATATTACTGTTTTACTGTATTTTTGATCAAACAAATGAGACTTCTTTATATAAGAGAATCCTTTATTTATTTATTTGTATTTATTTATATTTTTAGCCAGCCACCACCAGCATTTTCAATCAAAATGTTCATGTGCCTCCTTTTTTTTTTGCCAACACTTGATTGTGGGTATGTTTAATAAAAATAAAAGCAAGATTTTGAACAAAAAGCTGGAAAAAAAATCATGTTTTTGTCAAAGACTACGTCCAGATCAGATTCTAATCAATTATCAAAACATAGATGGAGCAGATCGTTTCCATCAACGCCCCAAAGCTTACACAATCCTGTACCACTTCATCGACATTTTATTCAGTAACAATAAGCAGTTTGGATTTATATGCTGTTTAATGTTTAATGATCACGTTATTTTACACACGCATCTGCTTAAAGACACGATTCCTTGCTTCTGTTTCTTTTTTTTTTTTGCCTGTGTTTTGAAACCTGAGATTCTGTAGTCAGAAGATGTGTAATTACCATATAATGATAAAAACACGGAAATCCAGAAAATTATTTTTAACGAACAACAAACATTTTTGAAAGGTAGTTTAGTGTACTTTACAGTATTGTATATTAATGTGTATGAATAACCATTCAATGTATATTATATGAATTTTACACAGCAAAAAAAAAGAAAAAAAAAGAAAAAAAACTATCTATCTTCTCATACCTCTGTCCTTTGCTCTCCACAGTGGGATGCCATCACGGAGATGGATGAGCAAAACCGTCCCATCCACACCTTCCAGGTGTGCCATGTAATGGAACCCAACCAGAACAACTGGCTCCGTACAAACTGGATACCCCGTCAGGCTGCGCAGAAGATCTACGTGGAGCTTCGCTTCACCCTGCGGGACTGCAACAGCATTCCCTGGGTCTCTGGCACTTGTAAGGAAACTTTTAACCTCCACTACTTTGAGATAGATGAGCCGCATGGTGCCAATGCTCATTTTAATCCCAACGACTACGCCAAAATCGATACTATTGCCGCCGACGAAAGTTTCACACAGACAGACCTGGGCGACCGCGTTCTGAGGCTGAATACCGAAGTGCGGGAAGTGGGTCCAATAGCTCGTAAGGGTTTCTACTTGGCCTTCCAGGACGTGGGCGCATGTATCGCCCTGGTGTCTGTGAAAGTTTATTACAAAAAGTGCCCATCTACCCTGAGAAACCTTGCTACCTTTCCTGACACTGTACCGCGGGTGGATTCATCTTCATTGGTGGAGGTCAGGGGTGCTTGTGTTGAGAATGCTGAGGAACGGGACACACCTAGGCTGTACTGTGGAGCTGATGGTGATTGGCTGGTGCCACTGGGCCGTTGTGTCTGCAGCATAGGCTATGAGGAGAGTGACAGTCTCTGTATTGGTGAGTTCTAACATTAAATCCTGCTTCGATTTCTGTCTCTGCTTTAGGACGGTAGTGTACATATACCTAGATTGTATAATTAAAGAATTACAATATTATATATTATATACAATTTAAAATAACTGTCCCTTGGAATATATTTAATATATTTAAATATTTTAAAATTACATTTAATTATGTGATGTCAAAACAGAATTTTCAGCAGCCAATACTCCAGACTTGATTGTCACATGATTCTTATTATTATTATAAAGTTTGAAAATTTTTGAGTTGAGATATTTGAGGAAATATTATTTTTATTTATTACTGTTATTATTATTATTATTATTATTATTATTATAGAATACTTTTCTATTAGATGAAAAGATTCAAAAAATCTTCCACTAGTAAAATAGTTAATTATGGATTATCCAAACATATATTTGTCATGCAACACACAGTATAAAAACTGGCTGTACATCAAACATCTCTTTTGTGATTTATACTGCAGCTCTGTCCCTCTGACCTCCTGACCCTTGATTAGTCAAGTGTTGTTCCAAGGCTGCTGTACACATGAATGTGTCCTCTGTGTTTGTGTATGTGAACTGTGATTTTGCTTGGGATTATTATGCATTTATTTATTTATTTTTGAAAGTTACAGTATCTGAATTTTCTCTGGCTTCAGATTTGCTTGGAAAGGTGGAATCCGGAGTGGAGGTAAAGTGTGATTACAGAATGATTTGAGCCGGGAGGGAAAATTACTCCATTCCACTCACATATTGTTTTCCAGTCTGAATGTTGCTTGCCAGTGTGCAAAGCTTGATACTTCACTTGCTTTTTCTGGAACAGGCCAGCTTTTGTCTGAAATCTACTCGATATCTTCTCCTGTATCGTTGCATAAAAGTAATATCAAGAAGATATTAAGTACAACAGCGCTTGCTTGTGGCACATTGCTTAAATATAAAGTTAACAAGATATAAAATTACTTATCCTTAAGATTTTGGTCATACTGCCCAACTCTTTTCCATTTGTGATTGACTAAGAAAAGCCCCATTCCTGACAGCAGGTGAAAAAAGATGAGAGAATTCTGCTGTGATCTCCTGTATGGTAAGAGGACGGGACAGTCATGATAGAGACATCAGTGACTGACCCGGTTCACGCTGCAGCAGCCTGTAGGGAGCTTCTCTGTACATGTGAGAGAATAGAAGATGGCAGTGGGAGTCAAAGGCATCATTACATTCCCCTCATTATCAATAGCTGAGCATTCCAACCATTCTTCAAAAGCTTTAAAGATTCTGCAGTGTGAGAGGCACTTGTTTCAGTCTTTTTCTTAGGATTAAAGATCCACCAGATAAAGTATCACTCTTATGATAGCACGCTGTCTGTGATATGATTTAGATTTAGTCAGTACATCTAAACTAAAGCTCTGCAGTCACAAGGCTGTTCAGTGTATCTCCACTACCTGCCTCCCCCGTTTCCTGTCACATCTGTCTCTTTCTCCCTCTTTGCACATTATCTAAGCAGATCACTCCTCAGATTAAGGCTGCAATCGCACCGGCACCTGTCAAAGCCCTAATCAAATCCCCAGTGTCAGGGCGGCTCCCGCTGCAAAGTGAATCCATAATCAGCTCTCTCCTGCCCATCAGAGACCAGTTGCTCAGCATGGTGTTTGTGTGTGTGTCAGGGACAGAAGCAGAGGTAGAGAGAGACAGATGAATTGTCATATTTTCAGAGCATGTACTGAACTTACTTACAGTACTTCCTGATGGGTGAAGTTTGTTCGTTAGCGATGCAGATGTGTCAGCTCTAGATTGGCTTTGTCATATATATTCTTGATGTGAAGTAAAAAAAAAAAAAAAAAACACTATAGGAATACAGTTTTAAAATTCTGGCTAATACTGTTATGTTATGAATGCTAAAAGTGCAGCCACATTAGTGAAATTTCACGGGTAAAAAAATTGCCTGATTGCCATTGTCAATAGTCTAGCAATGCAAGAAGCAGTACTCAAACAGAGGACACCTTTAGACCAAACAACTTTCTGTTGGTCAATGTGAAAAATTTACTTGCAAAATCTACATTGGGAAAAAGTTCACCTTCACTCGAAACTGATTTGCGGATATGAAATAACTGGATTTTAAGAATCTATGCAGAATCTTGCCAAGTAGCAGTAAATCTGAATAAAGAGTAGTAAATATAAAAATTCTATATTATTTTATCGAAATAAAAAATAAACAAAACCTCAAAAAATTAAATCAGATGTTTCAAAGGCTACAATACTTTAAAAAGATGGCAAAATGGTATGCAAAGTTAAATATCCAATGTCAATGGATAAAAAAATAAATGAAGAGAATCTTTAATATTGTTGACAATTTATTGTGTTTCCCTGTTAAAAAAGTTAATTTTAACCACAATGAACAACATTATTTGTAGCTCTTAAACAATAAAAAATTACTGCCCAACCCACGGTTCCTTGCCAACTTTCTGAATCTGTTTCTTCTCCGCTCCCCTGGCATTTTTAAGACAGCAGAAGGGTTCACTATTTGCACACTTCAGAATCCCAGCAGATGCAGTATGTCATACTTGCAATGTTTGCCTAATGTATCATGAATGATTTTAATATTCTGTACGCTTGGAGAGACTGTCTGTACTGTTGCTGGACGAATGCTCTGGGGCATTTTTTATGTTACAACACTTTATCCTATCATGGTTTCATATACAGAGACAACTAGCCATTTTAGAGTATATTCCTGAACAGCTTGAATACTGTGGTTTTGCAACTCTTTCGAAACATTGTCCTGTCTGTTTGAGCAATACAACATTTCAGCAGCTCAAACTTTGGATTTTGGTAAATGGAATACAGGATGAAAACGGTGGTGATGGAGTCTTTCAGAAACCTTTTTGGAAAAAAAAAATGGCTATGTTTGGAATGGGATACTAGCATAATACAGTACATACACTGTAAACCGCTTACCCTGGTTTTAAAGGGGACATTGGATGCCCATTTTCCACGAGTTGGTATGATTCTTTAGGGTCTTCATGAAATGTCTGTAACATACTTTGGTTAAAATTCCTCAATGGTTGTGTAAAACACCACCCTTTTTACATTGTAATAAAACCTGTTCACAGCAATCTGTTTTGGTGCATGTCTCTTTAAATGCTAATGAGCTCTGCTCACCCCACCCCTCTCTTCCATGGAAGAGGAAAGGTAATTTGCAAATAATCATAGAAAAATATAAAGTTTGAGACTTGCTGCTTCTTTTTTTTTAGCAAAACCTTCATTTAATGGTCCCCAAAATGATTTGTGCAGACATAAACAAATTTAGGTGTATCCGGTGGCTTATTACCATCAAAAACAAAATTAATCCACTGCATCCTCAGTATCTCTGATGTCGGGAGAAAATGAAGACTCATGTTCACTTTTACATCCAACTACAAAACCCCTGCATTGCTTACGAGACATTGTTGTCGCTACAGCTTTTTGTGCACAGAGAAAATGCTGAACAGTGTACAACTGGCTGAGGGCTGAAACATGATTATATGGTACAGTCTGTCAGTGGTCATGGGCGGGGCTTGAGCAATATGACGTATCTGAAGTCCCCTTTAAGACTATTTTGCCATTTAATGAGTTTGTGTTTAAAATTAACAGTTTGACCAAATAACGAGTGTGTTGTTTTTGTTTTGCATATATGCAGAGCTGTCAGATTTTTCATATTAATCTATATTTAGGTTGTAAAGTTAACCAAAATAGTGTACACGAATGTCTGGGAAATGGAATAACCAGCTTTTGGTTTTATATGTTATGATACGGATGATGGAAAACACAAGCCGAGCTGATTCTTAAACCTGCAAAAGGCGATTTTTTTTCTTGTTTTCTTGGGCCTTGGAAGGAGCCTTCTGCAGTCTTGATCCTTATCAGGTGTGACTGAAACCGGAAAGCAAGGCAAATATTATTTCATCTGTATTGGACTAATACAGCAGTGTATCTTTTTCCACACCTCTGATCATAAGCACAAGGTTCAATTAGCATGTCTCTATATATTGATGTTTGAAGTGTGTCAGTAGAAAATATCAGTTTACATTTCCAAACATTCATTTTGCCGTTGTCAGAATGCTTGTGCATTCAAAATCACACTAGATTATTATTAAAATTAATGGCAAACTGATATTTCCTTCTGACACACTACAGCAAAAGATATAAATAACTGGCTTAAAACCCTTTTTTGGGGTGAAAATACTAATGTTCCTAAGACTTTTACATAGTACTGTACTTTACAAACGACATTGTTGCTACTTTATAAAGAATGAGCATACAGTCATTCACAGAACTGATTAAAGATAGTGACAGACAGCACTCATCTTAACTAAATATCAGAGTGATTGACAGAGATGCAGTAGAAACATTATGTTTTAACGTAGTTTTGTATTAAATAATGACCAAGATTGTGAAGTACATTTATTAGCTTTAGAGTAAGGGAAGCACAACTTGGGAAATGAGAGCATCCAAGGTGAAAGCTATGGATTTATTTTAAATATTTGTAATGTTATCCATACTTTTTTTGTGGCTATTTTTTTTAAGTATCGGTTCAGGCACCGGTAACATTTAAAAAGTATGGCTCATTTACCAAATGGGTGCTTTCTCTTCTTCCTCCACAAGTTAAGCTACTGTAGGTAGTTCGGTAGCGAGACATTTGAATAAATTAGCGTTTGCGACTGACAACGTGATTGACAATGTTGTGATAAGTAGGCTATACCAACTTTGTAACTCGTTACCCTCCAAACTCTGAACATACCAGACGTATGTAGCAAATACAGGAAGGTATCAATCAAGAAGGTATCAGGATTATGAGTTATTTTTCATTTTTATTTTTTGATTAATCACTTGGATTAATCATTCATTTTGACAGCACTAATGATTATTGTAAATAGACGACCATACAAGGGTAGTTGTTACTAAGCCTGCCCTGGGTACACCGATTTCCTTGTCCATTTCCCTCGCAGAATCCTGCAGCTAAGCTTGGATGTACATTTACATCCCATTAAAGGTTATTGATGACATGCCTCTGAAGTTTGACTTTTTGCACCATTACAATACTTATAGGCAACTAGTCATCATATCTCTAGTTCTTTAATGTATTTGCATTGTACTAAAGTGCGTTCATTTTCAATGGGCATACATGCAGCTGAAACAGGTAGCCTAGTGCATCCCAAATTGTTCAACAAGAACATCTTAATATAACATTATAGTCATTATGGCCTATGGCCTTTTTTTCCTTACATTACTTTTACTTTTATACTTTAAGTAGTTTTGAAACCAGTACTTTTACACTTTTACTTGAGTAAAAAGCTTGAGTTTATACTTCCTAGTATCTATACTTCTACTTGAGTAATGCATGTGAATACTTTTGACACCAGTGGTGCTGAAATACCTCAATGATTGACTGATTTTAGCAAAATCGCAAGAGCTAGTGGCTTGTCACCAAGACATTCAGACAGATCAATAAGAAGCAGGGCAGGGGTCCATGTAGGCCTTTATCACAGTCTCATGGTGTCAGTGTCTCCAGTGTTACCTTTGTGCCTGCTGCAAATGAGACCATTTCAGTGGTGAGTCAATGGTAAAAGACTTTGTCCTCATTGGCCTGCTTATTGAAGACTCTAAGTTACATGCAGGTGCTCGGACCTGGAAGGATGATGGTTGGCAGTCTGCTCAAGTGCCACGTTAATTGCCTGAAGTGGATGGTGACCATCCTGGCCTTAAATTATTTACTCCCAGACCTGCAGGGCTTCCATGTTGTGAGGTTTGAATCACAGACAGAGATCAATGGAGTGGAGGTAGCACAAAAGTTTGGCAGAGAGGAGGTTGGATTGTTTGTGTCCAGGGAGACGACACTGTTCTCCCTATGGTTTTCTCTACATGTCTATCCCAGCCCCTCTGGGAATAGATGTTAACATCTGTTCTGTGGAGAGTCGAGTCTCTCTTCTGGAGAAATCTGCTTAGAGAATGCTGGTCACAAAAGACTTTGTATCTCAGGTTTTGGGCTTGCAATAGCACCCACAAACAGAGATTTGGAGACTTTGAGTTTGGCCTCTGAATGGGGCACTCTTTTGGATTCAGGCTTTTGTCTGATATTACTGAGGCCATTCTGAATGATCTATGAGATGTCTCTATGCTTTCAAAATACAATTTATTTACATCCTGTACAGACAACACAGAGTGAACCAGTTCACTGCGAGGTGGTTCCCGTGCAGGAACTTCTGCAGGAGGATTTTACTGCTGGAGCAGCTATTTCTGCTGAACATTTTTCTGTTTAATATCTTTAGGAAATTACATGTTTGTGTATCGGTTCATGCATAGGACTGGATAGCTAAGGTCTTTCTTTCCTGCATTCATTCCATCTTTGGACTTGTAATGCTTGAGGCTTTGACAGGACTACCTTTTGAGCTACTAGAGTCAGACCAGTTTTTGATTCTCAAGACAGTTTCCTTACTTGCCCTCACTTCCTTACTTGAAACACTTGTTCCTATCTGGATTTTGCTCCTAGTCCAGTAAAGCCCCGTTCACACCAAGAACGATAACTATAAAGATAACTATATTAGCGTCCACACCAGCGAACGATATTGTCTGTGTATTCTAAACGGATGCGCGTCTGCTGCTTTAAATTCTCGAGCTCATTACAGCAGGATTGATTCTGATTGGTTGGCAATGTTTTATCGTTCATCAGGGAAAAAAAATCGCTCTGAAAGTGATTCCAACGATATCATTTCTCTCTGCATTTATCGTTATAGGTGTGGTGTGGACTTTGCTATTCTTTAACATTGAGAACGATTTTTAGAACTATATCTTTAACGTTAACTTTATAGTTATCGTGCTTGGTGTGAACAGGCCTTAAAGGTCTTCATGAGGCTATCCTTCCACGGTTGTGGTTTCTTTTTGTTTCGCTTACAGATTTTTATTTATTTATTTATTTGTTGTCTTTCTCTCCTCCTTCCTTTGAGTCCCAAAAGAAAGAGAGGTTGCACAGACTTTGTCCTGTTTGAGGATTTAAATTGATGAGTCGCATCAAGTTAGGTGGCCATTAGTCTCGAATAGCCAGGAATTCATGACAGCTTTCTTTGGCCAAGGTCCGCCCATGAGGCAGTTTGACTGACAGGTCAAACAACCAATCAGTTTGTTTCGTTCATCGTCACGTTTCAAGGCCTGGGAATGTCGCCACACTAACAGACCGGTAAAACTCTCGGACATATTTTAAATATTCTATGCCGTGAACATTACATTTTTGAAATACTTTTGAAAATTCAGCGTTTAGTTGATCCTGATAAGCGCTCGTCATCACAGTTGTAAACACAACAGCTTTCTTTTTTCGTGAGGGGGTTTGGCGCCATTGTATCTTTGACACACACGTATCACGGAAATCCTGTATAATTCAACCAATCCAGTCACGACTTTGACACTCCTGAATTGTTTCCACTTTTGTGTCCCATATGCATCAGATGTTTACCCAATGGTCCGAGGGTGTGATGTCTGATGCTGAGACTAGGTGGCCGTAGAAAAAGGTTTTGAGGCTGAGGAATGCTATACCAAAAGCTTATGGGTTGCATAGCTTTGATTTGGCCTTTAAGCGTTTGTATACACTAATAAGAATGTTGCTACTGAGTTTAAATTGTTTTAGACATGTCACAAATATGTGCAATAAAGGGCATAAGACAATAAATGTTAAATAAACCAGCTCCTGTCATATTTAGTTGAATAAGAAAAAAATGTCCATTTAGTCAAGGCCTATGTTGTACTGTAGGGGAGAGCAGGGGCGAAAGTACCATTTTTCAGAAAAACATCATTTTAAAAGATAATGTTGTAGACAGAGATATATTTCTGCTGTGGTTAGTAACTCATAAGTGTGGTCTATCAATACCAGGTGGTATTTTGTAGAAATGTAGAAAGGCTTCAGTATAATTTCAATTTGAACATAAGTTGCACATTGTTACTTTTGACCCCATCGGTTGGGACGAAAGTAACACACAGGTGGGTTAAAAGTAAAACAACAATATAAGCTAGATTTATTTTCTGTTACTCTTATTTTTATTAAGTATACCTGACTATGGCCTTGTTAATATGTAACTGCAAACATATTCTGTCTTTTATTTTTGCAAAAAAAAAAATTAAATTACATATTTATATTTATATTTTTATTTTAAATTTAAGTTTCATCAAATGTCTCAAAACCCGACTGTACAAACTTTATTTTTTTATTTTTTATTTTTTTATTTCAGCGTATTTTTATAAAACATTTTTTCATTAGAATTAACAATATAATAATTAAATTACATTAGCATAATATAAATTCTAAACATAATGTAACAGTAGGCCTATTCATGTTTCCATCCAGTTGTTTTTATGCATAAATTCAAAATGTGCATTAAAACATCTGGAAACACTGCAAATTCATAGCTGGAGGTGTAAAAGCTAAGGTATGGCTAAAACCTAAATATAACTAAGGTAAATGCGAGGTAGGAGCTGCCAAAATGTTCGTCTATGTCCAGAAACGCTCTCCCATAAACATCTGGATAAAACCAGACCACTGTTTGTCTTTCTGACCCTCACTCAGACATATTCTTTTGGTATAATATGACATAAACATTTTAATAAATGATGCAAGAGACAGAAATTCACAGAATAGCATGTACCGGAACAAAATAAATACTTCTTGTCACAGTAGCGGGACAAAAGTAACAACTGTTACTTTCGTCCCGACAGGAACTCCTGGCATTTAAACCTGATTTACTTTTATACTAAAACACTTTGATAATGCAAACTTTAGGATGTGTTAAAGCACTAAATAACCTGTAGATTGATCATTACTGTGACACATGAAACCAAAAAACAACACAACTAATTAAAAAAAATTACCGCTTCAATAATTTACTTTTTGTACTCGAAAACAGTTTTACCGACCTAACTGTGGGAAAGGATGAGGAAATCACGTGATATTTCTCAGCTCCATCAAGGATTGCATGCTGAATATACCGTCATAGCTGGGAATGCAAATGCAGTAATAGGCTCTGAGAAAATCGCTTTGTTACTTTCGTCCCACGTTACTTTCGACCCCGCTCTCCCCTACCCTATTCCTGGAATGTGTCAATGAGCAAAACAACAAAGACATCAGACTGTCTGGAAGGATTTCCATCCATTTGTTTTCAATATGCACTTCAGAATTGTTGTGTTCTAGTTAAGGTGCAGTTGTGACTGGCCCCATTTCTGCATCTCAGCATGCAGCTACCAACTAATTACAGTCATTTGTTAGATTCACAGCTAATTTACTTCTTTCTTTCCTTTTTTTCTCTCCCTCTAACTTTCTTCTTCTGCCAGTCTGTCTCTATCTCTCTTTCCCTCTCTCCCCCTCATTGTGCATTTTAATTAAACCATCTGCTAAATACAGCCATTCCTGGTATAGAAGCACACAAGCTTGACCCGCAGCACTCTTAATCCTTTCTGCAGAACTGAGCCTCTCTGACACTTATTTGCTTTTCTTCTAGTATAGTTTTCACAGCATCAAATGTTCCGTTCCTTCCCCTGCGTGAGGTCAGTAAGGCTAAAGACACAATGATGAATCATACAAAATGTGCTTAATTGACTTTGCCACAATCATCTGGGGCTGCTTTATTTTTATAATTGTGTTTTTGTTTTATTTTCACTGCATCACTCTCTTTTTATTTCTGTCTCTCTTTTTTTTCCCCCAGACCTTAGCCAGACCTCCTACTGAATTATGGACACTACTCCACATTATACAGTGGAACAGAAGCAAAGCAGAAATTTTAAACTCTCTGTCCCTTTGCTGTTTTACTCCAATTACAGAGACAATTCAAAATATTTCCAACTTCTATCACTCAGAAAGAAACTTAAGAGTAACAGACCTCCTTTATTTCTTCTTTTTGTCCCTCTATGCAGTTTTTTTTCTCTTTTTCTCTAATACTGAAACAGCAGATGTGTGGACACCTACACAGCAGGAGATGCCATGAGAGTGTTTTTCTCCTTTCCTTCCACCTCCTTTGTTTTTGCTTAGTCATATCAGAAACATGAAGCTTCAAACGCTGCTCTGAATCTGAAGGTGGTGACGCTTTCTTTTCAAATATACTTCTAAACATTTTCTTTAAGCAGTGCAGCCAAGGTGAAGGGGAATGAGGAAAAGCTTACTGTTTTAGTAAGCGCCATCACTCTAGAGATCTGCAACAGACAGTTTTTCAAGTTAGAGAAAAAAAATAAAACAAACATCAATATTCCGAAAATATTGCATCTACATTGTGCCAGTATACAGTTATAAAAGCAGCCACTGAATTGATTATGCCACATGCAATGAAGACATCTGTCTATAGCAGGATCAAGAGAGCTTTATTAAAGCTGCCATCTACAAATCTAAAACTATAAAATATTGCAAGAGATGGTATAAAACTCCTCTTACAGTAGTGACAGTTATTCCATGGAGTGTCCAGTAGTGTTGGGGAGGCTTGTGCAGTTTACCAAGCTAAATTAGTTAAATTACAGTCAGGCGTGAAATCGAACAAACATAAAAAAAAATAAAAATACTTACCACAACCACATACTAACAAAAATAGCTAATTACAGGAAGTTATAGGTGCCTCATTTCTGTTTCTTTATTTCCAACGCACAGCGGAGCTGCTTTATGGGATTTAAATCCTGCCATGATTCAAAACTGAAAATACAGGTCTGTAAGGTTGAAACTAAGTGTTCGAAAACTCAAAATCTTACAAAAAAAAGTTTTGCAAGATCGAAAAATAAGATTTGCAAGCTTGCAAAATGTAAAAAAAATAAAAAAATATCTCTGCAAACATTATGTTGTTTTTTAGATTTCCCTCTTCAGAACTGCAAAAAAAATTTACGATGTTGCGCAAATAAATTTTCAGAGTTTCAAATTTGTCAGTGTTCTCCCACTGTATTAGATTGTTTTCTAGGTTTGAAACCTTGTAAATGGTGATCTGAAAACTGGTGTGCGAATGTGTGAATTTTTTTTTTTTGAAACTCTGAAAACAGAGCTTTGCAGGCTTGCAAAGTGGTAAAAAAAATTACATCTCTTCAAACGTAATTTTGTTTTTGAGTTTTCCCTCTTCAGAAGTGCAACACTCTTTTTTATGGTGTTGTGCAATCATTTTTTCAGAGTTTCGAATTTGTCACTGTTCTCCCAGTGTATAGTTTGTTTTCAAGATTTGAAATCTTGTAAATAGTGATCTGAAAACTGGTGTGCAAATAGGTGAAAAAAAGTTTTGAAACTCTGAAAACTGAGGTTCGAAAGGGCGAAACTTATTACATTACATTACATTTGCACTCCTATTGCAGACTATTTTTTTAGAGCTGAGTTTACAACACCCACTTTGCGGAGATACGCACACACAGTTGCGAGCTCGCGTCTCACGTGATTTGTGGCAGCGTTGTCACGCAGCTCTGCTCTGAAACTCTGAAACTCAGACTGAGCGAAAATGAAGCTTCGCAACCTCGCAAATAAAAAAAGCCTAGAGGGAGGGCCTTCTGCTCTTGGCCAATGCTTTGCTGTCTGCTGACGTACAGTCCAATCACAAGTCGTATTTACTGGAAAGGTGGGATTGACCGACTGCTCCGCCAATGACAAAAGCGCACAGGATACGCAAACAGAGGATGCACAGGTTTCTGTCCACAAGGCGGTCCCGTCGCGGTCCAGTTCTAATGCTGCGTTCCAGGCAGGTTTTTGAGCCTGTAAGTCACGATTTCAAACCACGACTCATGACTTTATAGCGTTCCAGGCAAGTCACGCCAAACTTCCTGAGCGCAAGCAATTGTAGCTAGATTATTAATTTTATTGCAATGTTATATTGTCCTAAAATCGTTTTTTCAACGTGCACCACTTGCGTAAACACTGCATCCATAGGCAATATTATCCGCAGAGGCTGCCATTGTTGTTTCGCAGGCTATGTGACGTCAGAGTTCGTAACTCGGAGTACATCTATCTAGTACGAGTTCACGGGTGGGAAGTCACGGGTTTGACTGCTGTTCCAGTGCACTTTCACGGGTAGAAGGTTGGAAAAACACGGGTTACGGGTTGCCTGGAACGCAGCATAAAATAAAGGTTTACCCACTTGTCGCTGAAATTCACCATACAATTGCCAGTAGCCACTGAGTTTACCACTAATAGACCGGCGGTGCATTAGTATACACACTTGCACCTTGTCTGGTTTAGGCCTGTCATTGATAAATAATGATGACAATAAAAACGCCAGTAGGTGACAGCAAAACAATGGTTTTAAGTAGGCTATTTATTGAATCGTTCACATCAAACTTTTCGTTCAAAACGCCTGATTCTATTATAAAGGAAACAAAAAAGTCCATTTGAATGGACTGTTGAATCGCTGGCTCACTTGATTCGTTTCCAAAGCGCTCGGCAGTTGCGCTCCTATGCGCTGTTGTAGCTATAAAATTAATAGCACATTTTTGCTCGCGCACGTGCTGATACTCAATAATTCATGTTCAATGAATATAAAAACGTACACCATTTTTTTCATGACTTAAATTATAAGGACATTCTAACTGTATTTATTAATTCTAACAGGCTTCATTGCGAAGTGAATGCTTTTGGACTCTTAGGACGTGTTTTTGCAAAGTTGGTGACTCAAAATGTCAGCTCTATCCTCTCTCAATCCGTCACAAACAGCGTATGAGGACAATGGAAGCAATAAAAAACAACAAATATACAAGTGCTATAACAAGTCTCAGTTAGCTTACACGTAACAAAGGCTTTTAAATAATACAATAATGAAATACTGATAACAGATAGAATAGAAAAAGAATAGAGCAAGCTAGAGTTAGAGGTCTTTTTGCCTTTGTTAATAAAAGCTTAATATTATTATTTTTTTAAGAATAGTGAGTGTTAAAGTTAGAAGGTCAAATACATTTGGAAGAGATGTGTTTTAAGCCGATTCTTGAAGATAAGGATTGGGTACAGACAATCCAGTAAAGATTTACCCAAACGAAGGTCTACAGACTACAGAATATCCTCAATGCAGAAAGCACTCTCTTTCACTCACACACAGTAGCCTATCAATTTTAGCATGTGGTGGAGAACAAATAGTTTATCATATGTTTTAAACATTATATATTTATCATTTATATATATATATAATATATGAAAATACAGATGTTTAGATTATAATTCAGGTTTATTTTTACAAAATATAGATTTTAAAACGTCTCAATAAGCCTATAGTGATTGCAGAAAAAAAGTTAACCATGCATTCATAAATTTGTAATAGGCAATTATTTATAATTTTACTGAAATATTTTAATAAAAGTAAAAAATACACTGTACACCTTTCTGAATATTTCAATATAATATCTAAATATTCTTTTGGATGCACTATTGAAGTCACTTTAATTGTAATATTCGGTCTCTACATGAAGAGAGAGTCAGTGGTCCACTGCGTGAGGAAAGTGAGTCGTTCGCTGCGTGAGGAAAGTGAGTCGACAGCTGAGGAAAGTGAGGTGAGTGTGTATACTGATGCACCGCCGGTCTATCAGTGGTAAACTCAGTGGCTACTGGCAATTGTATGGTGAATTTCAGCGACAAGTGGGTAAACCTTTATTTTAGAACTGGACCGCAACGGGACCGCCTTGTGGACAGAAACCTGTGCATCCTCTGTTTGCGTATCCTGTGCGCTTTTGTCATTGGCGGAGCAGTCGGTCAATCCCACCTTTCCAGTAAATACGACTTGTGATTGGACTGTACGTCAGCAGACAGCAAAGCATTGGCCAAGAGCAGAAGGCCCTCCCTCTAGGCTTTTTTTATTTGCGAGGTTGCGAAGCTTCATTTTCGCTCAGTCTGAGTTTCAGAGTTTCAGAGCAGAGCTGCGTGACAACGCTGCCACAAATCACGTGAGACGCAAGCTCGCAACTGTGTGTGCGTATCTCCGCAAAGTGGGTGTTGTAAACTCAGCTCTGAAAAAAAGTCTGCAATAGGAGTGCAAATGTAATGTAATGTAATAAGTTTCGCCCTTTCGAACCTCAGTTTTCAGAGTTTCAAAACTTTTTTTCACCTATTCGCACACCAGTTTTCAGATCACTATAATGTTTCAAATCTTGAAAACAAACTATACACTGGGAGAACAGTGACAAATTCGAAACTCTAAAAAAATGATTGCACAACACCATAAAAAAGAGTGTTGCACTTCTGAAGAGGGAAAACTCAAAAACAAAATTACGTTTGAAGAGATGTTTGAAGAGCTCTGTTTTCAGAGTTTCAAAAAAAAAATTCACACATTCGCACACCAGTTTTCAGATCACCATTTACAAGGTTTCAAACCTGGAAAACAATCTAATACAGTGGGAGAACACTGACAAATTTGAAACTCTGAAAATTTATTTGCGCAACATCGTAAAAAAATGTTGCAGTTCTGAAGAAGGAAATCTAAAAAACAACAATGTTTGCAGAGATATTTTTATTTTTTTTACATTTTGCAAGCTTGCAAATCTTATTTTTCGATCTTGCAAAACTTTTTTTTGTAAGATTTTGAGTTTTCGAACACTTAGTTTCAACCTTACAGACCTGTATTTTCAGTTTTGAATCATGGCAGGATTTAAATCCCATACTGCTTTAGCCATCTCTTCGTCTGAAATTAAGTTATCTACTTATCCAAAGTCTATTTATTTATTTTTAATATGTTTTTAATTATGACGTCTACATAACTTCATTGAGGTCAACTTGTAATATTCCTGGTCTGTTTGTCTACTAATTTATATCTTTTATTTGAATCATATGTTTGTTGTTTTTAGAAACTTAACCATTAAAGGGGTCATCTGATGCTGCTAAAAGGAGCATTATTTTGTGCAATGAAATGTTTATGCAGTTTAAGGTTCAAAAAACACATTAGTTTCCACGTACTGTACATTATTGTTTCTGCTCTATGCCCCACCTTTCTGAAACACGTTGTTTTTTTACAAAGTTTATCGGTCTGAAAAGAGAGGTGCTCTGATTGGCCAGCTATACAGTGCGTTGTGATTGGCTGAATGCCACAAAAGTTTGACAGAAATGTTACACCCCTTACCATACTGTGATGATGTGTGTCCTGTCAAGAAAAGACGAAAACAATAAAACCCATCCAGTGGGGACATAATTAACAGACACAAAACTTGCATTTGAATCATCAGTGGCAAATCCTTTACATATGTAAACGTACTTACATACAAGCCCTAGGCTGTCTTTGCAAATATAGAACTGTCACACTTTATAGAAACAGACACCGGTTTCACGAGTTCGCCTTGCAGATAATAAAGTGAGAAGAATAGGCGTATTTGGTGTGCTGCCCAGGGAGAGGGCTCCAAGCTCAGCATTGGCCCGAACGCTGGGTGCTCCCCCCAGGAATGGGTCGACGGTGAGGATTCGGGGTGGTGGATGGGATGATGGAAGACTAGAGAGAATGAAGGTGAGGCTGCCATGATTATTTATAGTGGACTTCTCTCGAGGTGGTTGGATAGAGGATGGGATTACTGATGGTGAATTGATAGTGAATTGATCTCGTTGATTATCTGCACGTGCTCCTTCATAAATTTGTTAATAAAACATCATGTTATAGGCTATTCTCACAGCAAACAGTCCTCACTCTTCTGTAAAAATTGTGGCACACATATATTTGTGTTGAACTGTTCTGGAACAGTGTTGTAAATACAACTTATCCACTGATTTCTAGTTGTGTCCTCTTTTGGAAGGCCAAACAAAGTCGTTTCGCTTTCACAACGAAAAACACAGCTTTTCCACAACATGGCACCGGCGGCAACAGCGAGAATAAAAGTTACACCTTCTTTTTTTGTGTGAACATTTGGGTGACATAATGCAAATCTTCCCACATCATGACGTAGACATGTGGGCGTGTTTTTAAATGAGGCATTTTAGGAGGGCGAGGACAAGTCTTAACTTTTATAAAGAATATCTCTTTGGATTTGAGACTTTAGTCTTTGCAACTTTACAGATCTTCTTTATGCACCAAGAGCTTGTAACACTCCAAAGAGAAAGGAAAATTTTAAATCGCATCATATGACCCCTATAATAATAACTATAGAGTTAGTAAATTTTTATACCAATGGATTTCACCAATTCAAGCATTGTTTAAAGTCTGGTATCGAGCTTGATTGAGCTCGACTACAACTTGACATGATAAATGTAAGCTAAATACAAACAACAACCTTGTAATTCATATGGCTCGTAATTAGTGAAAACAGCAATGAACAGCAGCATTTAAACAAATATTCCCATAAAAAACAGTGTGCCATGTGGACCATCCAAATGAAGTGATTCTCTAATACATTTTTTTTATTTATTTATTTTTTTTTTTTTTTTCACGATTAAGTTATGAGCACACCTGTTTGTATTTAGTACATCACCATTGTGTATTTATATTGCTCACTTATTCTTCCTCGTGGTCTGGTATTGTTCATGTTTCTGTTTGCATGTTGTCCCGAGTTTGTTTAGCCTTTTGAGTTTGTTATAATAAATATTAGCGTTATTTGGAAACCTGACCTTTCTTTCTTTATCATCTTGGATGAAACGTGACAACATGGGGCAGGTCATCCCATGGAGCTACCATTTTTTTTTTTATCACATAAACAGGTTAATGCAAATTGGTTTATCCTGGAAACTCCAATGTTACAGTAAAATGGCTAAAAGTCTGCAATGGCATCAATAATCAAAAACTTATTTTAGGTGTTCAACATGACCATTTTGGACAGCACAACATGAAAATAATTGTCTCACAGATGCATCCTTGTCATTTTTGCCATATTTCATGGAAGCATGAACATTTTTGCCAAAACTTCTAGAATGAATCTGACTTTCTAATGCTACATATGAGAGAGAGAGCATTACTGAGATTAATTGCAAATTGAATTATTCCTTCAGTTTGCAGAAGAGTAAGGATTTTTTGGGGTGGCAATTGCCCAAAGTATATACTTTAATGCATTATTACAGATTTGTAGTCAGAATAGCTGAATATTCAGTATTCTTTCAATATCAAGACAGCAATTATGCAATATCTAATAGAATTATGAATTCTGTATTCAAAACACATCATGTGTTGTGTAAGAAAACATGGAATACTTTGGTATTCCAAAAACTATGGAATCACATTGAATATGATTATGTTTTTTTTTTCAGTCACTGGCAAAAACTGTAGGCAATCATGCTGCTATGAGAGTTTTGTAGCATGTTGTTGACATAAACAAACAACAACAAAAAAAAACTACATTAGTTACTAAAGTATTTTGAGGCTTTTATAATAAAAGCACAAATGAGATGTCCTGTAATGCACCAATAAAGTGTTCTTTCCTACAGAGCGAGTTCACCATACTGATGCCAACTTGACTATAGAATTTGTTACTGCACAGAATTTTGATCAGTTTGATTGAATTTAAGGATCTTAATGAAATAATACTTTATTGTTTTGTTATTTTTTTTTTATTTTTTTACTTTCAGGTTCCTCCTTTGTGAATATAAGAAAGGGTCAACTCACATACATGCAGCACACAGAATATGATAAATCGAAGCTCAAATGTACTTGCTTGACATGCAAGAACCAGTTAAATGTGAATAAGAGACTAAATTAAATCTGTTCATCATTTAATGTGATCTTGTCATTTCAGAAGACTTGGATTAAACAGCTCAATTCATATAGATTACGATTACAATGTCTTGTCAAAAGACTTTGAAGGACTTTCATTGGAGGGGCAGAAATCTCTCAGGTTTCATAGGAAATATCTTCATTTGTATTATGAAGATAAATATTTACAATGACATGAGTTTTTTTTTAGGTGAACTGCCCCTTTAAATTAGTTACAGCATTACTTTTATTCATGCAAAGTAGTTATTCCACAACACTGGTGTTCACAGAGATATCTGAAAATAAATCAGTGCTTTAGGTTGTAAGGAGAGCAATTGCATATGGAAATGAAAATTGCATAAGAATTCATTTATTTTCAAAGGCTGCCAACAGAATTCAACCAGCAGTCTACTCCCTAGTGGGGAGGAGAGGATATCTTGGCATGTTTGATAGTTGATAGTAAATGTTCCCCCTGGCTTGCTGTAAAAAAAAAAAAAAAGTTGATTATCTTTAATGGAATATCATGGCTGTAGGTAGTGTGTCTGTTTTCTGTGCAGACTCTTTAATTCTCAGCAAGTGGAGTGACGCGTATGAAATGAAATGTGCATTCAGACAATGTTTACCCACAAGCATTTGTTTGAGTATGTGTGTGTATTTATATTTAACCAGACACACTAGCTACAGGATAACTTGTTTGTTTTTGTTCTTCTCATCTATCTAACACCTCAGTGGGAAACCAGACGTATACAGATGCCGACATGCATAAATACCCATAAACTTGTGCACACACTCAACACATCCCCCCTCAGATTCCTACACATTGTTCACCAAATCCTGTTGAAGCCACACTCATAAATCCTGTATAAATCCATATAGTCATCTGACGTAGAATGTGAAGCAGTTCTGCTCCCTTTCAAAGCTGTTCGTGTTGATATTCAGAAGACCAAGTCAGACCCCTCAGAGTGATAAACGGCTGGCCATAGGCTATCATAGCTCGCCCATCCATTATTCCCCCATCAAACTTGCATCATTCATCATGCTGATCTGATGTGTAAATATTAGCAGCAGCGTTTAGGGATGGAGCCGGTGTGCTGAATAGCATCAGGAAGCTGGGAGAGATAAACACAGATAGACAGACAGACAGACGGATGCATTTTCCTCCTCATTGAGAACATGTATTTCAATCCCCCAATAAATACTTTATCAGAAAAGTCCTCATTAAATCTTCTAAACCAAACTTTAAGCTAATTAAAAAGGTCTTTCAATCTTCCTGCTTCCCACAAACAAAGACATTTCCCAATTACTGCTGGGTTCAGGTGTGGTTCAGTTTCACTCTTTAGCTATGGCCCCATGAATAATCCTCCATTGTAGATCAGCACGAGAAAGTCTGACTGTAACAATTCAGACCATCCAGAAACTTTTTGTCTCTTCAATGCATCTCTGTGTGTGATTTTAAAGGAGCATTTCACCCGTGGGAACATTGATCTTCATTGAAAGTGGGTCATATATGTAGTCGAAATCTATTAAAACTTTCGAATTTGGTGCCTTTTTGACCGAGTTATTACAGAAAGTAACTTTAGGGCTCATTTGTATGTAAAACCACAACTCCCACAATGCAACACATTTGCACAGCTCCACAAGCCACTCCCACTAATCCAGAACACCGCTGTTAGGCTGTTAGGCGATATTGTCTACAAGACATTAAGGACATAGTTAGCGATGTATGGTATTTACGTGCCACAGTAGTAAACAATGCCACAGTAAGCTTTTTGTGCATTAAAAAAGGTACTGCACAAACAGTTTACAGTTGACGTTACGTAACTTATTAACCGGGAATCATTTCGTGAAAATAATGCTTGAAGAAATTGTGTACATTTCACGAAATGAATAATAAATAAAATTGAAACACTTATTTTACAGTTAGACGTCCATTTGTCCCTGCAGGCTTCGGCTGGCGTTTCCAGTTTACCTTCGGAATTCTGAAGTATGTCTCCAGGACACCTCTGTCCATATGCGGGGCGAAACTAGGATGGTTCACAACGCAAACATCCGTGTCCTTGTCTGCCTCAGACATTTCTTCGAGGAGAAATTGGCATCTTTCAAATTCTTGCAGCAGACGGACTCGAGCTCTGTGTCCGTAGGCGCACAACGAGAGCACAGGCACCACCAATCAGCACCAGCTAGAGCACGCCCGGGCTCCTCGGACGCGACAGGCAGGTCTCCGGCCTCGGCTGCAGCCGCCGCCTCCTGTTCCTCCATCAGCCTCAGCTGCTCTGCGCTATATTGTGGCTCGTATAGATAGCCACGAACATCTGTTTCGAGCAACAGAAAATCCTCTTCTTCCGTATCATGAGTTGTTCCTCCAGCCATTCTCGTAAATCTGACTCCATAAGCGCTTGTTAGCTTAGCTACATAGCTTCCAAACAAGATGGCGGATTTTCATTTTCGTTTCTGTAAGTTTAGTCCCACCCACTGATCTGTAATAGGCCTGTAGGGTGAGTGGGTCCCACCCCCTGGAATAATAATAAGCTAGTCTCTGTAGTCTCTACACTTTTCAATGAATTTTGACTTCCTGCTTATTATGATGCAAAATGACGATTTTTACGTCATAATAAGCAGGAAGTAAAACACTTAAATCCTTATTTCTCCCATCTCAGGGAAAAACAAAGGAAAAATCCATGATCATTATAATATATGACTGGGTTTCTAACAATACAAAGCTAAATGCAAATGGGTGAAGTGATCCTTTAACTTAAGTGCAATATATTGCTTTCTTAGACACGTCTTTAACATTGCCAACTGAGCGATCTTAAAAGATAAAATCAAGTCCACAACTTCCTCTTAATCTTACTCATCTATGACAAGTGAAATTTTTTATTTCTGGAATGACTTTGACATCTCTCATGTCCTGTGTTTGTCTTTATTCTACCCAAGTTCTGCAACCACAATACATTACAAATTTCTTCCTTCATCTTTGAAACAAGACGTAAGGACTTTAAACCTGTCATCACTTGAAGTGTCTTAATGGACTTCCAGCCCTCCTCTCATCCAAAAGATGTCCAAGTTTTGTATCACCAGTCCTTAGTAATATCTTAATATCTTAGTAATATAATATAATATCTCCTCACACCTACAGAGGACAGCAGTTTTGTCTCGATCATTGGGTTAAAGAACAATGGTTCCTCTGGAGTCCATTGTCCATAATCATCCATGTCTCGCTCCACTCTAAAAACAGTTTTCCATATCTGTAGCATAGACTTTTAAAAAGGTGGAACCTCTGACAGGCTTACTTCCTGTAATTTTATTTAAAACAGGTGTTTATCAAGTCCAGGTCCTCCTGTCTGCTTCAAAATTGCACTTACCGTTTTGGCCCATGTCACATCCAAAATCTCCGTAAAGCATGTATCCGAAAGGCCTGGATCCTACACATCCCCACATCCATCAAGCCTTGTCCACCCTCTTGAACTGTTAGATAAAGTGTAGCTGCATTGATCCAGTGCTGTCCATTGGATTTTTCCAAAAAAAAAAAAGAAAAAAAAAATTCCTTTGTATATTAGAAACAAGTTCCTCGGGTGGCTCCATAGCTATAGTCCTATGATACAACATTGAAGCCACAAGATTATTTACAACCAGAGCTCTCCCCCATAGGACAATTGTGACACCTTCTCTAGCAGACCCTCCCAATTTTTCTTTTGAAATTGATCATTCCCCAAAAAAACTCCTTATATTTTCAATCCATCCTGTTTCCACCATAACCCACTTGGGAATTGAGGAAACCCAGTACCTTCCCACTTACCAATAATAAACCTTTCTCTTTTAGACCAATAAACTCAAGCAGAAGAGGCTTTTTCATATACTCCAATAGTTTGATTTAAATTTGTAATATCCTCTTGACTTGTAATAAAAACTGTTACATCGTCAGCATTCGCTAATAAAAACAATTAAAAAATTATCATTTGAATTTGGAATTAGAAATCCCTTAAGATTCTTCCTCAATCTGCACAACAAACGTTCAATAACCAAACTATATAATTTTCCAGAAAGTGGACATCCTTGCCTAATGCCTCTCGACACAGGTATCACTTAATCCACCACCTGCTTTAACCATAACAGAATCATTACAGTACAACAACTGAATATAAGAAATAAATCTGTCACCAAACCAAAAATATTTTAACACATTAAAAAGATATTCATGATCAGCTCGATCAAATGCTTTTTCTTGCTCAAGTGATAGAACTCCAAAATTAACATTATAAAACTGATTAATGTTGATTATATCTTGTAATAATAATAATAATAAAAAAAGATTGTCCATTATAGATCTTTCAGGTATACAGTATGTTTGATCATTTTGAACTAAAACGTCTACACAGTTTTTATGTATATTTGATAAACATTTGGAAAATATTTTATAATCAGAACATAGTAAAGATTAAGAAGTCCCAAGTCCCCTTTCTTTGGAAGCAGAGACAAGACTGCTTGACGACAGCTTATGGGAAGAGTTTAGCTTCTAATGGAGTCTAGTACAGACCAAAAGTTTGGAAACATTACTATTTTTTATGTTTTTGAAAGAAGTTTCTTCTGCTCATCAAGCCTGCATTTATTTGATCAAAAATACAGAAAAAAAAGTAATATTGTGATATATTATTACAATTTAAAATAATTGTTTTGAAATTTATTATACTCTAAATTATCATTTATTTCTGTGATGAATTTTTAGGATCATTATCACATGATCCTTTAGAAATCATTCTAATGTGATGATTCATTATCAAAGTTGGAAACAGTTCTGCTGCTTAATATTTTTTCAGAACATGTGATACTTTTTTAGGATACTTTGATGAATAAAAAAAAATATGTTTTTAATATATAAATATTTTGTAATAACAATATACACTACTGGTCAGTAATTTGGGCTCAGTAATTTTTTTTTCTTTTTTTTTAAAATAAAATCAATACTTTTATTCAGCAAGGATGTGTTAAATTGATAAAAAGTAATAGTAGATAAAATATATTATTAGAATATATATTATTAGAATTTTTATTTTTATTTTGAATAAATGCAGTTCTTTTTAACCTTTTATTCATCAAATATATTAGACAGCAGAACTGTTTTCAACACTCATAATAAATTAGAATATTAGAATGATTTCTAAATGATCATGTGATAGACTGGATGTTACATGTGACACTGAAGGCTGGAGTAATGATGCTGAAAATTCAGCTTTGCATCACAGGAATAAATAATTTTATTATTTATTATTTATTATTTTAAGTATATTCAAATAGAAAACTATTATTTTAAGTTGTAATAATATTTTACAATATTACAGTTTTTTCTGTATTTTTGATCAAATAAATGCAGGCTTGATGAGCAGAAGAAACTTCTTTCAAAAACATAAAAAATAGTAATGTTTCCAAACTTTTGGTCTATACTGTATATATATATATATATATATATATATATATATATATATATATATATATATATATATATACCGGTATATATCCCAAAAGCCATAGATACATGTTGGTATTATTTAAGTAAATACAAAGGAAAGACAAGTATTTTTTTAAGTATTTTTAAGTATTATATATATATATATATATATATATATATATATATATAATATATTATTTTTGTATATATGTTGTTTTAATAAAGTTAATATATAAATAAAATATATATTGTAGACATGATATGGTTGCTGCATATACAGTAATGATATATATAAAAACCTCATCACTAGATAACATATACACACTTAAAGGGTAAATAACATGATCTCATGTTAATCTTGAGTACCTATTGAGTAGTACTGCATCCTTCATATCTCATCAGTCCATCTCTTTAACACTGTGAACAACTCTGAATACATGAAACACCATTGTATCCCCCCTTTAAACTTACATCCTCATCAACCCAGAAAATGTATGTGAAAATAATAATAGATAATAAATAAAAATAATTAGATGCAATATAACTCTTGATATGGGGCAATATTTGTAATTTATTACATTTCCATATAGGCTGGAATTGTTGAAAAAAAAAACTTTAGTTGCCAGATGACTTCTCAAAAAATTGTGATGTTCCATTCTTAGAAGCAAGCTAAAAGTGAATCCAGCTGTACTGTTTTATTACTAAAGCCTACAATTAGCTGTTCCATTTGATAACATTACTTTTTCTTAACAAAATCTCCAAGCTGAACTAGTAGACCAAGTACCGGACCCTGTTTGGGTAGAAGGAGGAGGGATAGCCCAGACTGAACCCAACTCACAAAAGCAACACGGCTCAACATGTCTGGAGCACATGCGTTAACCTCCAATTGAGGTGATCCTGCATTTAATCAGTCTGGCTATGGAGAACCTTTGACTGAGAAACATAAGACTTTAGATCAGTTGAGTCTACATACTAAAATGTACTAGCATTAAATTAACTTCTTTAGAGTAGAATTTAACTGAATAAAAGTGTGTGGTGGTGAATTTAACCTTGTATGGATTGATTTAGCGTCAGATATATTTCCTGGATAGATTTGCACTGTCTTGCTGTGTGTCTCTCCTTCGGTATAGTATTCAATACTCTCTTCTCTCACCATTTGTACCTGTTCTGCACTCTCTGCTGTAGGGCCATCCATCACAGGCAGCGCTGCATTGCACAAACAAGCTGGAGTGCTGCTCCATCCTGCCCCTGCAGAGCTTTCATGCCTGTGAGTGGATCTGCGCTTCCCACTCGACCCTTTAGCTTCCATATAGTATTCAGACCACCATGCCAGCCCACAGCCCTAGATCCTCCCTCTGTCTGACAGAACCCAAACCCTTTTTAGCTGAGTAATCTCTCAGTTTACAAGGCACCTGTTTCCTTGAGGCGGCACGGGGGTGGAAGAATCTTCTCACTTCGGCTTACTCATTCGTTAAGCACAGCCAGACTCTTCAGAGTTGCGGATGAAGATGCAGAGCTGGAGAACTTTCCAGTGTGATAATTGTATACTGCCGGCATCCCTCCGCTGAGGAGATGACATTGACAGAGGTGAAGGGATAAATGGAGGAAGCTTTAGAGTGATTCATGCTTTCATGATTCATGCTTATGGGAACCATCAGAATAGGGAGGATGTGCAGAAATGGAGTTACAGAGCCAAATATTGAGAATGTAATGTTAAAGAATGCTGTATTCTGTTGTAGCTGTGCAGTAATTGGAGGTGTGGAATAATTCAGTAGCCAAGTTACCCATTCACATGTCAGGCAGAGGAATGGGAGAACTCTACGGCTCTAATTGAGCTGGGTGAAATCTGGTTTTAGTCTATAAAGTGGAGGAATTACTTAGCAAGTAGCTCAATTCCTGCAGAATTGATCTTGAAGTCTTTTGACAAGAGATGAAAGAGAGAGGAAGAAACCCGATTGTTTATCGCAAGAGACAAGTACTAATACAAGACAAAATCCAGACATTCAGTGCCACTGAAGAACCCGCTCCTGATTGAAATGACAAACTGATGTATAATGTGTTTAATTTTAAGATGTTTAATAAGTGCAAACTGTTTTTTTTCCTCCTTCACCCAGGTGAACATATGCAAAAATATTCAGCTTATGCAGATCTGCAGTTTGCCAGCAGTTGCGTCGCACCAAGTTGAAGCCTGAACTTACGATGACTTCTGCTACCCCCTCCTTTTTTTTTTAGAGCACTGCTTCAAAGGCCAGAGTGATCAAAGCAGTCTGAGTGAGAGAAAGGGAGGGAGGCAGAGGCACAAAAAAAAGAAAACTCCCAAATGTACAGAAGAATGCACAAACAGGGCTGTCTACACAAACAAAAGCAGTGCACCACACATTCTCTCCTTCTTTTTTCTCTTCAGAGCAAAATTTCTGTCAGACAGTCTCAACATCTCAATTGACACTCTCTCTCCTTGTCGCTTTTTCAATTTCAGACCCCCAAGCTCAAGTACATAATATAGCAGCTCTATCATGACCCAAATAAGACATCATGTTGCCTGTGACATATAAGAGATCAACTTGAAATGGTGATGTTTTAAAATGAGGAAGAACAGTGCTTCTAGATGGCAGGGGAGCTTTCGATTCTTAATTATTGCAGGAGACAACACTCTGAAGCACAGATTTATGGATACAAGTGTTGTGTTTATAGATTTTCTCTGCATGGGATTCTAATTATAAATCTGATTATCCTGAAGTCTAATTTACTTTTTAATAATAAAAAAATAAAAAAAATAAAAAAAACTTCAAGCAAGCAAACACACTTCACTTCTTCTGAATTACACTCAAAATTAAATTCAGGAAAAATGGTCACTGCAATAAATATACATGCAATGTACATCTAGTAGCAAACAGCTACTGACTTTTATTAATATTCTTGTCAATTATCTCTTTTCTAGTGACATAAATTGCCATCTTTGCTTGACCCAACAAGAAATTCATGAACTGAGACTTCCGAGGACTACTTGTAACATACTTAAAACCACAGATGAACATTTTTTTTTGAAGTCATGATATTGAAAGAATTAAAATAAACATCTCCAGCATATTAAAAATGGGTTTCAACTTTCTCAATACATCAATGAATGAAAAAGAGTTTCTCTTTGTAAGCAAAAAGGACAGCAATCAGCATTGTCAGAATTAAACAAAGAAATAAAATACAATTGGCCGACTGTTGTCACCTTTGCAAACTGCAAAGTTCTTTCTGGTATAGCAAAGGATTTCTCATTTGACAGATCCAGTCACAAACCGCAGATTAAAGGTTCTTGCAGTAACCAGAAAAGAGAGAGAGAAAAAAAATGTTTCCTCTTTTAATCCTGAACAGAGACCAGACGTTAATAAACAAATGACGATAAAAGAATCACAGAGTTTTAATCTTTTATGATCCAACCAAAACAAGGCTTTGTCCAGTCCTAAACCTTCAATGTTCCAGAGATTTGCACAGACAGCACCCACCAAACTTGACTCAGTAGGAAACAATAAAAGTCTAAGAATATACTGAAGGAAGTATAAGCAGCCGTTCTGCTCTGCAAATGTATTAACCAAAGTCCTCCTTCTTCTTTTGACCGGAGCAACACACTTTTTGGTACCCAGTGCAATCTGTCTCAGAAAAAGTCAATCAAGAATGACTGGATTTTTGCTAATACATCAGCTGGAGGATCTTTGCAGGCTAAACAGTGCCACAGTGCGGATGTGACCCTTATAGGACATTTTAGGGAGTAAAAACTTCCACTTATCCACTCGTCCTTTAACTTTCTCTTTTTTTTCTTTTTTATGTTTAATTTCCTAAAAACACTCCTAAATATTTAAAACCAACTCTAGTCCACTTTAGACCATCAGGAAGCCTTCGTACTTTTCTCTTTCTTTCCAACTCACCTTGGCAAAAGAAATAACTTTAAAAGCTTCTAAAATCTTTAAGAATAAATTAACATCACTGGTTCCACTGATTAAAACAATCACATAATCAGCATAGGCTGATAACTTAAAATTGTTATCACAGTTTGGTAAATGTAATCCACACACATCAGATCTAATTTTATTTAACATAGGTTCTAACTCTAAGGAATATAACATTCCTGACAGTGCACAACCTTGTCTGACACCCCTTTACACTCTAAATTGACAGCATAAGTCACCATTAATTTTTAAAATAATTTCGCTACATAAGGATTTTATCATTGAAATAAAACCAGAATCAAAACCAAAGGCTTTCAAAACATTCCATAAATAAAGATGCTCAACTCTATCAAAAGCCTTCTCTTGGTCAATCAATATTACCCCAAAGTCTAAATCAAAACATTTACCACCATCTAAATGGCTCTAATAAAAGCAATATTATCTGAAATTCTCCTACATGGCACACAATAAGATTGATCAGGATGAATCATATGTTCAATAGCCTTACCCAATCTAATTGCAAGGGCTTTAGAAAGCAACTTATAATCATTGCACAACAGACTTACAGGCCTCCAGTTACCAATATCATTAAGATCTTTTGATTTTTTTTTTTTTTTTTTGGCTAATGTTATAACTGCCCTGTGGCACCTACATGGCAAAAGTTCATTTTTAGGACTCTCGTTGAAAACTGCAACTAATTCTGGGTCTACCTCGGACCAAAAGGCTTTATAAAATTAAACCGTTATAACATCTATTCCAGGTGTTTTACCAGTTTCACTAATTTCATTATTAACGTCTTCAGTTATCTGAGGTCAGTTCTTAAAAAACAAAGATTTCACTAAAACTTCACTTTTGAAACTCCTCATAGAACAGTACAGTTATTTCCTTAATACATGATTAGTCAATAAAACCCCATTTTCAGACCACAAGGCATGGATACGTTTTTTACATTTACATTTATTCATTTAGCTGACGCTTTTATCCAAAGCGACTTACAATTGCTATATATGTCAGAGGTCGCACGCCTCTGGAGCAACTAGGGGTTAAGTGTCTTGCTCAGGGACACACTGGCGGTTCACAGTGGATTCGAACCCGGGTCTCCCACACCACAGGCATGCGTCTTATCCACTGCGCTAACACCACCCTTTTCTGACCATTCTTTTTCTACAGATTGAAAACTGATTTTTTTGAAGGAGTGTCCATTAACTCAACACTTTGATGCTGAGATCGAATTATAGGACCTTGTGTTGTCAAACCCAGCAGTTCAGCTAACAAATTAGTTTTCTTCTTAACATTTTCCATGATATTGCGTTCTTCTGTAAATATTGGAACATGATGTAATTTAATTGACTCTTCTGCCAAGACACTCACTGATGCTTTAATTTCCTTTGTGGCATTTTGAGTATATTGCTGACTTAATTGCTTAATTTGCACCTTTACAAAATCCCACTACTGTTGCAATGATAAAAAAAGGTGGATTTCAAAGTCTTAACATTATCTAAGTTAAAAACTTGCCAATATGCACTTTTTTTTTTATATAACTATATTTTTTTTATATAATTATATAACTATTTGTCATAACACATAACACACATGATCAAACTGTGGTCAGAAAAACATACTGGAGTTATCATGCATTACCTTAACATGCTTAACTGATGTTTAAAAACATAAAACCTATCAAGCCTTGCCAAAGATATCTGATTATCACGAGCATGAGCCCAAGTATATTGTCTCTGTTTGCCATGAAAATTCCTCCAAACATCAATAATGCTAACTTATAAGTTGAAATAACTTCTTCCTTGATTGCATATGTGGTTCAACATGATTCCTATGTATACCATAGTTACATTGTTACCATAGTTATATTCACTCAAAATACAAAATATTTAAAAAACATCATTCTAAAGCATTAGTCGGGGCATAAACACAAACAAATACAAAAAAAGTATTTACTTATTTATTTATTTATTTATTTATTTATTTATTTATTTTAATGTTGCTTTTCATGTCCGCGAGCAGTGTTGGGTTAGTTACTCAAAAAATTAAATAGTTACTAGTTACTAGTTACTTCTGTAAATTGTGATGAGATTACTAGTTTACTAGTTACTGCATTTGAAAAGTTACTTCAATACTTATTACTTTACTTTTTTACATTTTTTGTGATTTGTTTTCCAAATTCCGTTTTCTGTTTTAATTTTTCTTGATTCTATTTTTTTCTGTTTTATTTTTTTCTCAACTCCTTTTAATGGTTAAATTTAATTGTATTAATCAAAAATTACATGTTTAGGGACCTATGAAATGTTTAATTTTTTTTTTTCACCATATGTTTGATTTTTTTAGCATGTGTAATTATTTAAATGCATAAAAAAACTTTGTTTATTAAATTTAGCCTTATGAAATTTCCCCTCAGAAATTCTGTTGTGTATTTACATTTTTCTGGTTATCAAATGAAGGCATAAAACATTCATTTAGATTTTCTTTTAAATAATGAAAATTAAGCCAACTTTATTTTTTGGTAAACAAAGGGGATTTACTATTAAAAATAAAATATGGAAGAAATGTTAAGCAGGAGATGATTTAAAGCGCGAGAAATAGAGGTTTCCCCAATAACAGCTGTAAACAAAGCAGCGCTGAGCTCACAAATGCTGCTTTATCAGGCATATAACATGCAAGTCTTCCTTCAGAAATACAGTGATATAAAAACACCTGTGCCTCGTTTTGATATTTAAACATATAAATGTAAAGAATTAGTATTATTATTAAATGTGCAGTACGTGCTCATGTTTATTCAACAAAGCCTTTTGGAAAATCGTTTTAAAATTGTGACGAGTCTCCAAAAATAAATAAATGTATGGGAAACACATCCCACAGCACAACCACCTGAGCCCAACTTCAGTCTACTCATCACCTTAACTTAACCGCGTTTGTAGAAGGCACCGCAGCCAGACAGATATACACAACACAGACCGGAAGTTAACTTAGGGCCAGGCGCGTGTGCGCTCGATGAAACAGTCTATAAGATGACATTTCAGCACTTGACAAATGGAGAGCGACTCCTACGTAGCTCTTTAGCACAGCTGTGCGATTGCTTTACGTGCAATGTTGGGAAACGCACGTCAAACAATAACGAACGTTCATAAAATTACTCGTATAAAACACTCTTAAGCGCTAAGATCAAACGTTATCGGGAAACCCGGCCCAGAACTTTACACACAGGCAAACACAGCATGTGTAACGCAGGAAAGCGCGTTCCTATTGTCTAGTAAAGTAGTGTAGTTACCAATACTATTAGTGTAATGTGTTACTTCACTTCGTTACCCAAAAAAGTAATATAGTTACTGTAATCCATTACTTTGTAACTCGTTACCCCAACACTGTCCGCGAGAGGGTTTTGTTGTGAAAACCTAGCATCCCTGCTCCCTTCTCAGAAGAGTGCGGAGCTTCAAGAGCTCATGCTCACTTGTTATGGTGACCAGATCACTGACCTCACATATTGCTTCCAAACTAAATTAAAATTGTGATATGATTATTTGGGATTAATAAAACAATGAGTGAGTGGATTTTTACCATTATAGGCTAGTTGTTTTCACAGACTGCTGCCAAACAACTGTGTTCAAACACCTTATAAAAATTACTTTTGCATTCCATGGCACCTTTAATAACTTCAGCATTATAAGAGTGTGGAATAAAATGTCCTCAAAATAACCTGGCAACACCACCACTTAGTGAGGTATAATGACTTAAAATAGCCAAAACAGTAAATGCTCTAATCCAATCTGCTGTATTTTCTAAATTACTATGTGTCTCTGGCAGCAACAACATATCAATATTCTTATATTTCATCAGTTCAAAAGCTTGAACTCTCTTCCTAATGTCTCTCGCTCCATTTATATATAAAAAGCAAAGCTTACCAAAGTTACCAAGCTATCAATTTTAGCTAATTTCTTCTATTTTCACCTTCCTCAGGATCTTTTTCAAAAAAGACTTAATGTCATCAACAGTGTAAATTTGACTGGCAGAAACACCCAGATGCAGACTAGCACTGAAAATGCACTCTGTAATGTCGCTTTCACTATCTGTGTCCATCTGACTTAAACCAATACCATCTTTTCTTTTTCCTTGTTTGTAGCATTCCACGGATATTATAAATAAATGAAAAGACAAGAAAAGAAAAGAAGGAAAAGTGCTAGTATTAGTTGGTTAAGTGGTGGCGAAAAAGATGAGTCTTTAGATGTTTCTTGAAAATGTGTAAAGTCTCAGCTGTTCGAATTGAGATTGGGAGGTCATTCCACCACCTGGGCAAAGTCCAGGGAAAGGTCCGTGAGAGTGATTATGA
Source organism: Carassius carassius (assembly GCF_963082965.1). NCBI lineage: Eukaryota > Metazoa > Chordata > Actinopteri > Cypriniformes > Cyprinidae > Carassius > Carassius carassius. Next base: position 24,931,655 of record NC_081760.1, read on the forward strand.
ACTTCTTTGGGATGGCACCACAAGGCGTCGTTCACTTGCAGAGCGCAAACTTCTGGAGGGCACATAAGATTGAACCAGTGAGCTTAGGTATGTTGGTGCCGTGCTTCTTCCACTATCTGTGCTACACCTGGGGAGAATCTGACTTTTTCATTCTCACTTGCAGCAAATTTTCCAGTTTCTTCCGAACTTCCCACTGGGTTTTCCAGAACAATAAATGCCATGCTTGTACCCGGCATCTCAGCAGCAACCGCTGCAATATAATTCTGCACATTTTCAATGATAATAATCGATTCATTCCTAAAATTTCCTTTCTTTGGACAGACATGGACAAGATTACCATTTTCTTTAAGTGAGAGGACTTCCAATCGGAATCATCTTTAATGGAGAAATCAGTTTTCCATAACTAGAAAGTATTCTGGCTAAAGTCTCATTCTTGATAAATGGTGCTATGTTAGCTAACATTACCTTTTTTGAAGGAAACAAAACAACAGCACTATTCATCCGTGACAACGATAAAACATTTTCATTGCAGGGCTCCAGACTGCAACTAAAACGCTCGCATTTTCGACCAAATATATTTATTTGCGAGTGAAGTTTTTGCTGAGGTCCCCACTGGTGACTATATATATTTAGATATTATGACTTAATGTTTTCCTGATTGTTTTGCAATCATATGTTTTGTCATGTTCACATATTAAACTGAGACGATGCGTATCAAAGTTTTAGCGGGAAAAAAAGAGTTTCTGAGACAAATGACAGAGACATGAAAGTAAGTGGAAGTGCGCAAAAGCAGTGTCTATTTCATGCACATTTTAAACACACTGCAACAGGTAAAGTTGTCTGCTGCGTGGATATTGGCAATATCATTAACAATTCTCATAATCATTACTAATATGGCTTCTTATCAAGATATTAGTCTATATGAGGTGTTCTATTAATGCGTGAATTTGATATTAGCATTTGTAGTGCACTTGCCATCCAGTAAGCTCAAAAAGCTTTGTTCTTTGTTACTTTTTAATAACCAAAGTATCAACTCTTAAAGTGTGTCAAATTCATAATGAAATTAATACAATAAATATGGTTTTGGAACTCTTTAATGCAACAGGTGCGATCGCTTTAGTGCCTTAGTTCTAAAGGGAATGTCTCGGTTACATACGTAACCCTCGTTCCCTGATGGAGGGAACGGAGACGTTATGTCAAACGACATATGGGGTCTCACTTGGGAGGCCAATCATCTCTGAATTTAAGAGAAAACGCCAATGAAAATTGGCTAGTGGATTAACACACCTGAGCCACTCCCCGTGCCACGGGTATAAATAGGGCGACAGGTGCATCCACTCATTAGGTTTTACGCTGAGGAGCCGAGAACGTGTCCCACAACAGCGAACGGTTCAAGGTTGTGGCATGGGGACATAACGTCTCCGGTCCCTCCATCAGGGGGCACGGCTCGCCTTGGGAATGGTAAGCCAAGGCGATGGCATCCACTATCCAGTGGGCCAACCTCTGCTTAGAGACAGCCTTCCCCTTCTGCTGACCTCCAAAGCAGACCAGGAGCTGCTCAGAGCTTCTGAAGCTCTGGGTGCAGTCCACGTATATGCGAAGCGCTCTTACGGGACACAGCGACGCCAAGGCTGGATCTGCCTCCTCCAGGGGCAGCGCTTGCAGGTTCACCACCTGGTCTCGGAAGGGAGTGGTGGGAACCTTGGGCACGTATCCAGGCCGGGGTCTCAGGACAATGTGAGAGTAGGCCGGCCCGAACACAAGGCACTCTTCACTTACCGAAAATGCTTGGAGGTCCCCGACCCTCTTGATGGAAGTGAGCGCGATCAGGAGCGCTGTCTTGAGAGACAGGAACTTAAGCTCGACTGAATCCAGCGGCTCAAAGGGACCCCCTCTGAAGTCCCGCCAGGACAATAGAGAGGTCCCAGGAGGGAATCAGGGGTGTCCTAGGAGGATGGAACCTTCTGGCACCCCTCAGGAACCTAACGATCAGGTCATGCCTCCCCAGGGACCGGCCGTCCACTGCATCGTGATGGGCTGCAATGGCAGCCACATACACTTTCAGGGTGGAGGGTGACAGCCCACGCTCCAACCTTTCTTGCAGGAAAGAAAGCACGACTCGGACCAACACGTGCTTGTCCAGCAACAGCGGACGAAACCGTCATAAAGCTAGATGCACTGCCAGCAACTCCAGACAGTTGATGTGCCAAAGCAGTCGAGGTCCTGTCCGGGACCCCGAAGCATGTCGCGCCCCAGCCCGAGTTGGAGGCATCTGTTGTGACAACAACGTGCTGGGACACTTGTTCTAAGGGCACGCCGGCCCGTAGAAAGGCAAACGAAGGCAAACCGCAGAAACGGTCTGTGACGAGGGAGGATCGAGACATGAAAGTACGCGTCTTTCAGGTCGATCGCTGCAAACCAATCCTGGGGCTGAACGCATTTGATAATGCGTTTCTGCGTCAACATCCTGAACGGGAGCTTGTGCAGGGCCCGATTCAAGACTCGCAGATCCAGGATAGGTCGAAGGCCACCGCTTTTCTTGGGCACGATGAAGTAAGGGCTGTAAAACCCTGTCCTCATCTCGGCTGGAGGGACCGGCTCGATTGCATCCTTAGCCAGCAATCTCCTCGCTCAAGACAGAGGCGTCCCGGACTGCCACCGAAGTCTCGAGCACGCCATTGAACTTGGGAGGTCGCCGGGCAAACTGAATCGCATAGCCGAGTCGGACCGTCCGGATGAGCCAGCGTGACGGGTTGGGCAGCGAAAGCCACGCTCCCAGACTCCGTACAAGTGGCACCAAAGGGACAGTCGACATACCCGCAGCGATGGGGAGTTGTGTCGGAAGGCCCAGAAGGCATTGCGTCCTGAGTCATCACAGCCACACTCCCAGTGTTCCCGGAGGAACTGGCCAGAGACGCGTGGATAGGCGTTGCGTCTCCGAACCGCGACTTCTCGACCGCTGGTGAAAGGGGGCGTCGTGGGTGAGAGTGAGGAGGCTGTGCGTTGCTCATTGTCAATCCACGAGCCTTGCAACTCGGAGGAAGGGGAATTTGCTCTTCTTTTGAAAAAGTGGGTGCCACTGTCCGTTTGACCAGCGGCGGAACAGAAAGAAACATAAACTGAAGATTTTCCACCCGGCCCTCCTCCGGGGGAAGGAGTGGCGCTGTCTTCCCTGAAGAGCAGTTCCCCACATCTCCGAGTTGCCCGTGTCAGGGCCGCTTAGTCGACTTCCTTGAGGACTTCGCAGCCGGGAGTGACACGGGGGGCGCCGCTCTCCTGCGCGGGGCTCGACGCGCCGGCCTCAAAGAACTCTCAGCACGGGGCGGAGCTGGTGTGGAGGACACAGGGGGGCACCCATGGCGACGAGCAGGCTGAGGCGCTGCCCGCGACGGAATGGTGGCAACCGAAGGCACACGTCGGGGCAAGATGTGTTGGATGGCCTCAGTCTGCTTTTGCACCGCTGAAAACTGCTGGGCAAAGTCCTCGACAGTGTCGCCGAACAGGCCTACCTGGGAGATGGGAGCATCGAGAAAGCGGGCCTTGTCCATGTCCCTCATCTCAGCCAGGTTCAGCCAGAGATGCCGCTCCTGGACCACCAGCGTGGACATCACCTTCCCGAAAGACCACGCCGTGACCTTCGTCGTCCGTAAGGCGAAGTCAGTCGCCGTGCGCAGCTCCTGCATCAACCCCGGGTCGGTACCACCCTCGTGCATTGCTTTGAGCGCCTTGGCTTGGTATACCTGCAGGATAGCCATGTCATGCAGGGCGGAGGCAGCTTGGCCCGCGGCACTGTAAGCCTTGGCAGCAAGCGCGGCCGACAGTTTACAGGCCTTGGACAGGAGACGCGGACGATTCCTCCAAGTGGCACAGGTGCACCGCAACCGCTCTCTCCACCTGGGGAACATCCACGTACCCCCTGGCTGCCCCGCCATCGAGGGTGGTGAGGATGGAAGAGGGAGACGAGCGGCTTCTGGCCGTGAAAGGGGCCGTCCACGACTTCGTCACCTCTTCATGCACCTCCGGGAAGAAAGGCACCGGAGCAGAACGAGGTTGTGAGCCGCGTCCCGCGCCGAGAAACCAATCATCCAGCCGCGAGGGCTCGGGACTGGGCGGTGTAGTCACCTCCAGCCCGATACTCACGGCTGCCCGGACAAGCATGGCCGACAACTCCAAGTCAGATTCGGTAGCAGCGACAACACCCAAGGGGGGCAGCCCCGCCGAATCCTCATCCTCAGAGGTCGATAACCCATCCCCCGATGCAGCGATCGACATCTGATCTTCGGGCGGCGCACCGAAAGACACGCTGGGACCGCCGTGAGACGGCCCAGCAGAATCAATCGGCAGCTGCACGGGACAGGCGCTGCGGGAGGAGTGAGAGGTCCGTGGGGCGTGGCCCGGCGGAGAAGCTCTCATTGTAACCCTCAGATCTCCCAGAGCGCCAGCCGGCGGTCCTCTGCTCGAGCCAGAGAAACTCCCCTTGAGGAGTGAGAGACGCGATCGCAGCGCTGCCATGTTCATACGCCCACAGTAGACGCATGAATCATCCACGAGCGCAGCCTCAGCGTGTTGGACGCCCAGACACTGCAGACAACGCTTGTGACCGTCCACCGAAGACAGGAAACGACCGCATCCAGAAGGACACGGACGAAATGGCATCTTGAAAAAGACGCGAATCGCCCGTGATTTGCTCTTTTAGAAAACTGTCTCTTTTAGCCGAAGCGCCCAGGGGAATCGCTGTCACAGGGACACCGCTGTACCGCGCCGTCACACCGACCAGGAACAGCTTCTTTAAAACAAAGATGAATGGCTTTGTAGTGACTGCTCTCATCGACTACTCGGCTCCGAAGCAAAAATCTAATGAGTGGATGCACCTGTCGCCCTATTTATACCCGTGGCACGGGGAGTGGCTCAGGTGTGTTAATCCACTAGCCAATTTTCATTGGCGTTTTCTCTTAAATTCAGAGATGATTGGCCTCCCAAGTGAGACCCCATATGTCGTTCGACATAACTCGTAGTGACCGACAGATAGGGAACCCATTATATCTTTCTCTACTACATGAACATGAATTTACATCAAAAGGTAAGCTAATTTTATAAGAGAGCCTACAGTACAAGTTACTGAATTGTCTCATGCAATTGCTCATTCTGTATTTCAAACTGCGGAAAACTTGTAAAGCTTGTCAACATTCCTACGTAACACATTTACCTAAGAATAACTATTAAAAAATTTGGTGTCCATAAGCTCATCAATTAGCTAGAAAAAGAACTATAAAAAAGATAATTTTGCTATATTTAGGCGCTATTTCATATAAATGGATTTATTTAACCTGTTGTCAATATGAGAAATGCAAGAAAGCAAGCTAAAGATAAAATTCAACATGTCCTATAAAATTGCATGTTACTAAAGACATGACAAAATTGCTATTAGATGCATTGAGGAGGAGCCCAAACTACACTGTAAAAAGCGATCAGTTGACTTTAAAAAAAATTAGGAAAAAAAAATTGGAAATTTGTTTCCTTAAAATTATTAAGTAAAAAAACTTAATGCATAATGAAAGAAATAAGTTAAGTGAATTTAAGTTGTGTTCACTTTATATTGTAGGTTGGACAAGCTTTTTCAAATTACTTAAGTGTACACTCAGTGGCCAAGTGATGCTTATGGTCCATGATACCAGTACAGATTCTGTGTAATAAACAATTATTTGTGACTGTATATTTCAATTTGAAAAAGACGTTTAGTTCCCATTTTAAGTAAACCTTAGTTCCCAGGTCATCTACAAGATGTATTAAAATGCTGATAAAGTCAAGAAGAGATGAGAAAAACACATGACAGTATGATTTAAATGTTAAAATGTTTATTTTATTTTTTCTCTGGAGAGAGAGAGAGAGAGAGAGAGAGAGAGAGAGAGAGAGAGAGACGGAGGGACAGGGATAGAAACGTTCCAATGTTGTAATGAATTAAGCTAATTTAAATGTGTACATATTTAAATTGATTTAGTTGTGCCAAAATGTGTGACTAAAGAATTGAGTTGAATTGCCTGTTTTTAATCAGAAACGTAAGTAGCAGCAAAAAGTGTTCAAATGAAAACTATACAGTATCAGACCATTTTAATCAAACACTGCTGTATTCCTTCAATTCCTTCTTTGTAGAGTATAAAATCACATAGGGGAAAAAAACAGTGCTTGCTAAATATATCACTTATTTTCAACCCTCTTCAACACAGAGACAGTTGTGAAGAGTCATGATGTCTTTGATTTTCATTCTCAGAAAGTGAGAAAGACTGCGGGCAGCTTTGAATACTAATGTGTGACTATTGCTGTGCGAGATTATAGAAGGGAAATTACAGCTAATTAACATGGGATCCAAGACACTGTGTTGTGCTCTTAAAGGAGCACATCTGGATCTGAGTTCTAGAGTGTTGTGACAATGAGGATTTTTAGGTAAATGAAAAGATTTCTTGGGTAGCACAGCCTGTGATTTTTAACAAGCCTGCATGTGCACTGTCCTAAAATATTGCTTGATTTATAACCTGAGTTATGGCAATGTGCTTATGTTTTAAAAGAAAAGAGTAAAGACATTTTTATTCTGTGAAATGTTCTGTTGAATATACTAGGAATGTACTCGTCGTATAACATGGCATGCTCATAAGAAGCACTTTTTTTGTCCTTAACTGCAACTTCTTAACTGTGGTCGACTGATACAGAATTATTATTATTATTTTTATTTATTTTTTTACAGTTGATGCTGACATAAGTAATGCTTTTGATAGTCCTCTTTAGTCATTCTACTAACTTTGCAAGTGCATTTACTATGATATCTACTGATGGTAGATGAGAAGCATTATAATGTTTGTCTTTCTGTTACTAATAATAGAAACTCAAACGCTGTAATACTTTTATCATATACCATTTGTTTTGTTTAAAGTTCTGTGTGATAATTTATTAGTCTGAAGTGTTAAACAGAGACAGTAAACCAATGAAGACTGATGAGAATGGGAGCTGGCGTTATCAGTGCTGTAACAATAAAGTTCCACTTCTGATATATCGGCTAAACAGAAAGAAACACTGGCCAATGTCACTAATAAAAAAATGCCAAATATCAGCCTTGGCAATATATTGGTCAACCACTACTTGTTAAGTGTATAATTTACTTTTTTGTATAATAAGCAAATGGACAAAACTACAGCAGAATATATATATATGCCACCTACAGTAGCTCTTTTGGTACTCAACCATGAAGGACCACTTGTACTTTCTATAATTCATAATTTAGGTCTCTTTATGAGTTTTTTTTTTTTTTCTTCTTCTTCTACAAGTTTGCAATTTGCTGTTAAGCAGTAGCAGTTATTAAACATCTCTATCTTCTAATTCCTTGTAATTAAACTTGTCCATAACTGTCTGTAGACTTTGACCCAGTTACAGGTACTATAGGGCTTTACTTTGACCTACTGGATCTATAACACTGTCTACTGAGACCTTGTCTGCCATAACCTGTATCAAAGGCATAATGTCTGCCATAACCAGTATCCAAGACATAATGTGTGCCAGAACATGCTGGAACTGGCACTGCCAGAATTGTATCCAGCACCATTTTTGTGGATCACACACCAAAATCTTTTTATTTGGTTTTCATTGTGGTCTGTTAACCCAGTGGTAAGTGCCCTGCAAAGTTGGATATTTCGCCATGATTCCAGTTCAAAGAGAACGTATATGGTCCATTCAAAGTGAATTGAAGTGTTGCAGACGCGAATTTAAATTGTATTTATTTACAGAGGTATATGATGTCTTGTCCGTGTGTGAAGACGTTGCGCAGCGCAAATCCATGAATGAATGTTCCGAAGTGAAGTAAACATCAACAGATTTCCCCTGCTCAGGGAGTAGGGAGCAATGAACACTGTGTAGGGACCATGTCAGTCGGAACACAGTTCATACACGGAGCTCACTTCTAACGAGCTGATTATCTGAATCAATGTGTGAATAAAGCGAGGCTTCAAAATATGCAGAGCTGGGTGGGCATGAGTACTGGAATTGAGAACCGCTGTGTTAACCTGTGACCTACTTTTACTTAGTCTCCTAATTGTCATTTTGTTCACCTGTGTTTGATTAACTCATCAGTTCCTTTGTTTGTTCCCCTACACGTTCCCTTAGTTGAGGTCTGTTCTCATCTGTTAAGTTGGTTCTCATGCTTGTACTATTTTGATTTGTTTGGAAGACTTTTTTTTTTTTTGTCAGCTCCATTGTGATCATTCCATCTGCATCAGCAACCCGTGACAGGTACCATGTGTTCAACGAAATAAATAAATACTTAAGTGAACAAATATACAGAAACCTGTGCATTGTATACAAAATAATGAAATGTCATGTGAAATATATTAAAAACAAGAGCAAAAGTGGAACTACAGCCTACAGAAACTTAAAATGGAAGTGCCTACACAGCTATTATTTTCCCTCTGGGTCAGCGCCACAGAGAGATCGGTGTCTACAGAGCTCTTAAATAAGGCTTGCGGGCCCCTGGAGACTAAAATGAGGCCTGGAAAGATGGTTATAGGAGAATCACTAAACACAGGTCACTTGCACAAACCTGACCAATAAGCCTGTTGTGAACATGTGATTCTCATTTACTACAGTACTGATCGCTCAATTCAGTGTTAGGTCTCTCTCTTTCTCTTTACTCTCTTCTGGAAAAAGTAAAAGGGACTACTTAAAAAGATATGGTAAGGCATAGGAATATAACACAAATTCAGTCATTTGTTTTTATTTAAGGGTTAGAAAGTGAATTTAATAAAAAAAATATCTTGAGAGGCTGCTAGTAAGAGACTGGCGTGGGGGTGGGGTGTCAAAAGGGATAAAATATGGGGGGGGGGGTGTAAAAGTTTTTTTTTTTGGGGGGGGGTCATAAGAGGGTTACTTTGGACATTTTTATTCACAATACTTTAAGACATTTTTTTTTAGATAGATATTTTGGACATGAAATAGTCTAAATTATAAAGTAGAAATAAATTTATAAAATGGCTGTCATTCTGAACATGACTATGAATTTAGAAAGTGGACTAGTAGATTAGACTTGGATCCAGAAGGGAGTCTTTTATTATAAATCCAAGCAAGTTTAACATAGAAGACTATAAGGTTAAGCACCACAAAGTAACTTCAACATAAGACAAAGGAACCAAGGAAAACACAGGCTATATAAACACATCGAACGTAATTAGGGAGAACAGAAACAGGTGAGGAGTAATCAATCAAAAAAGGAGAACAGAATAAATTATGATTAACTAAATGAGAACAGGAATAGAACCAAATAAGGAAATACAGGAACTAAACAGACACCAACACGTGTCCAAATCAGATACATATTTATGTGGATAAGTACAATAAATGCTCTGGTAACGTATTGTTTTGGACAGCAGATCAATCAAGATGTATGAGTATAAACTGAGTTAAGTCATTACATTTACAAGCAAAGTAAGAGATTTTGATTGAGAGAGAGAGAGAGAGAGAGAGAGAGAGAGAGAGTTAAAGGATGAATAAATTGTGATCTAGAGCAATTTCTTAATTTTCTACTCACCTAGTTTCTCTCTGCCCTTGTGTCAGAGAGATAGAGTGAGGCACATGATATATAGACTGACATGGACAAGATATAGAAAGATGTAATTGAAGAGAAAAAGAAAGCCGCTATTAGCCAAAGACACATTGTGACACATTCATGAGAGTAAGTAATGGGACACTGACTTTATAATCAAGAAATACATTCAGTCCATAGCCAGGTGATCGCTGGCCCCTCCTGTAACCGTGTAGAGGTTATTTAAACCTTTTCAAGTTCAGCTCCTTTCAAACTCCTGTTCCATTAACACTAATGCCCAAATAATTCCACTAATGCCTCCTCATAGCTGAGGATTAAACCCAGTAAATCTGTATCATTCGCATAGAAATGCTGGAGACCTTTTAACAGGGAGCCAATAGATTCCATTTCCCTTTTCCCCTATCTCCCTTTTCCGTTCTCCGTCTCTATAACCAGTAATTGATATTTGGGGATTGTTTTTTTTTTTTTTTTTCTGCTTTCATGCAGCCTTAGCAAAATGAGCTTGTGATTGATGTGAAGTAAAAACAGCTGAGGCTGATAGGAAAAATAAAATTGCTCAGTGCGTGCATGATGATTTAGGATTAACTGCTACACACTGGAGGTGAAAGGAAAAACAACAAAAAAGGGAAGAAAAACTAAACCTAATGTCCTAAACCTAATGAAAATGGCATGATTGGCCACCCTAGACCGAAGAGAAAAGTTAACAGACTCGAAAGAGAAGACAATGCTGAATAAACCAAAATGTATTTTCGATGCTTCAACAAATTCTAACTGACCCTCTGATGTCACATGGACTACTTTGATGATGTTTTTCTTACCTTTCTAACCGTGGACAGTATACCATACACACAGTTTCAATGGAGGGACAGAAAGCTCTCGGACTAAATCTAAAATATCTTAAACTGTGTTCCGAAGATGAACGGAGGTCTCACGGGTTTGGAATGACATGAGGGGGAGTTATTAATAAAATTATTTCGATTTTTGGGTGAACTAACCCTTTAATGAGAAAAGATGTGGTAACACTTTATTTCAACAGTCCACTTTAGATAGTCTAATAATTATAAGTAACTTTGCAAGTACATGTTAATTTATTCTACTAACCCTAACATAAAAGTCTACTAGTACTCTACTAATCTAGTACTCTACTAATATTTGGAGGTATTTGAATAATTGCTTATAAGCAGTAGAATGTCTAATTATCGAAACAAAGTGCAACCGCAAAGTTTAAAAAGTTCAGAGTGTGTAGTCAGTACTTCCTGCATATGGGTTTGAGATGAGAAGGTGAAAGTGGGGAACATAGCTTACCATTATAACCTGACAATGTTTAAGGGGATTCTTGTTAAATGCTTGTTTGCTGAGCATACTTTCATGTCAATAATTTATTTATGAATATAAACATGCTGCTGAAAATGAAACCCCATGACAGCTGTTGACTGTATATATATACTGTATATATGAAGAGTTCAGATGCAAACGCCTCTAAGTGCCATTTGAAATTTTCATCTAAAATTAGGATTTTTATCAGGTTCCAACATTTATGTTCAGTTATTTCACTTTAATAGCCTGGAAAAGGACCTGCACATTGCCATTAAAGTAAAATGACTCAACCTAAGCATAGGAGCTTAATAAAAATCCTAATTTTAGATGAAAATTTCAGATGGCATTTAGAGGCTTTTGCATCTGAACTCTTCATATATACACATTTTTTTAATAATTAAAATATATTATAATAAAGTGCTATAATCTAAAACTCTTAAGTTTTATTGTAAACAAACATAAATCTTAGTGTTTTGTAAATGAATCAAAGTCTTACGGGTTTGGAATGACATGAGGTCAAATAATGTTGATTACCACAAAAAAAGTCATTTTCTTGAAAAGAAAAGAAAAGCCTGGGTTAAAGTGAGGCACTTCATAAACATTAAAATACTCAAAAATTGCTTACTTACCTTTCCTGTGTAAAGTTACATGTGTTGCCCTATTGGAGTTTTATGTCATTTCCTTTTCCTCCTGCCTTTTGACCTACATTCCAGCCTGCTTGCTTTAATTTTATCACAATGACAACATATTATAACACATCAAACCCTAAAATGATTGTAAAAATGTATGTGAACAAAGCTCTAACAGAAAAATTAATGTATATATTTTATAATATTTATTTAAAATTATAAGCCATATATTTCTGCTTTTAAATCCTTCAAAAAATGGACTTCCACTCTAAGTGCCTTACAGTAACCTAATTAACATTATCCCAGAAAATTTTTAACTTTTATCTTAATATTCCTTTAACATAAGTAAAGTAATTTTTATAAAATAAAAGCAATGCTATTTGTGAAACAGATTCACCAGGGTGTTCAAGGTTTCTATTTTGTAGTAGGAATAAAGTGTCAAGTCACTTTGGCTACTACATGCAATACTATATCTACTGCATTTACTCTCACTGCCTCTCACTTCAGGTCATAGAGAGGGTGTAGGTCTTATCACATCATCTTGGAAATTTCATATCTCCCCCTTCCTTCCTTACCATCCACTCCTTGCATATAATGCTATAGACATACATTATAGATGAACTTGATACTCTTCTTACCCTCGTCCCAGAAGATGCATCATTCTTGGTGATCTCAATATTCACTTGATGCTCCTACCTACCTACTTCAATGCATCTCCTTCAATGCATCTCCTTTGAACTCACTCTCATAAACACCTATGCGAATCGCGAGGAGGATCACTTGATCTTCTTTTCATAAACTGTCCTACATCTGGAATATTGGTCCACCCTCCATCATGTGCCTGGCCACTTCTTTATTTTGTCTCAAATGTATATTTAACCTCTGGAACATCTTTGTTTAACTCTTTATTGCTTGTCTGCTTTTCCTCCATTGACTTTTCCAAGGGATGTGAACTTGTTACCTGAAAAATGGGCTAACACCTTATTTTAAAGACACATTCTCACTATTAACCCTCTGAGGTCTAAGGGTATTTTGGGGGCCTGGAGAACTTTTGTCATGCCCTGTCATGTGTGCTTTTTTCAGTTGCTTATACACATCTAAATGGCTAAAGTCTAATCTCATTGTAATCAGCACAAAATGGGCTTCAATAATATGTGAGCAGCATGTATGTACATGATTGTGTTTTTGAGAAAAAAAAAATGTTATGCGTGGTTAGTGAAAAACTAAAAATGTTAACTAAGGCCATAAAACACATACAGAACATTGGTTCACGGGACTTTTGAGAACTTGAGCTGGTAGCCTAGAATTTTTATTTCTAAATTATGTGAAAACCATCTTGTTTACTCACTCACAGAAAACAATATATTGATTAAAATTTTCTAAAACACTATGTTTGTAAAAGTCATATGCGAGTAGGCGTCAACTATCATGAATATCATTGTGATTTACATCTGAAAAGACAAAGGCCCGCATAATGAGCTGCGTAATGAGCCTTTATGTTTGTAGTTTATTTATAATATATTTAATTATCCCACAACATAATTTAATATCCACTTGCGAGTGCAGTTAAACAGTTTATTAGGAACAATCAAAGCTGACATTCAAACAGAATTTTTGCATCATTACTCCAGTCACAAAATCCTTCAGAAATCCTTTTAACAATCTGATTTTCTACAAAAAACAAAAACAAAAAAAACATTTATTGTTGTTATTATTATTATTATTATTATTATTATTATTATTATTATTATTATTATTATTATTATTATTATATTATTATTATTAATGTTGAAAAGAGCTGAGAATATTTGTTCAGGTTTTTGTTGGATAAATTGAAAGAACAGCATTTTTTGTTACATTTGTTATATTTACATTTATTTGTTACATTTATATTATTTATATCAAGCTATAAATATTTGTTTTTCGGCGGCACTTGTTTAGTTTAAAAGTAGACATGTCAGGCTTTCTATAGATATCGCTCTCATGTCTGTTGAGTATTCACTAGAGCTGAAACAACTAATTGATTTAATCGATTAAAATCGATTATTAAAATAGTTGTCAACTAATTTAGTCATCGATTCGTGGCTAAATAACTTTTATTTGCCGTAAGCGGCTCATTTCGTGCATATTTCAAATCTGCGGTGACCAAAGTGTGGCAGTAATGAGCCACCGGAGGTTTTACTCAGCCAGTACAGCAGGAGAAGTAGCGAATAGCCAATAGCTGGCCTCGTTTTATGTCACGTGCTTCCCGAACAGCGTCTCTGCAGCATTCAGCGTGATGTGGGAGTACTTTACTTTGAGCCTTCAAAAAAGAAGAGTAACCTGTAAACTCTGCACTACTGAACTGTTTAAGGGGACGTTCACATATCGCGTCTTTTGCGCGCTCAAGTTCGTCAAGATGAAAGGAACAGCTGATCATAGTTGTATATGGATTTCCATTTTGAAATAAATTTAGTAGCAGAGCTACTGCAAGTGATTTTTTGAGCTGCAAATCCATTTATCCTTTGCTGAAATTTCCGCGTCTTCAAGGAGAGAGCAAGTCATGGTTGCTTAGCAAAGGCAGACGCCTCAGGGGCGCTTCTGCCCGAGCGCTTTGGAAAGAAGGAGAAAGCGGTGCGCCTAGCGTTTTCCACGCGTTTTTAGGCGCGATTTGTGAACGGCCCCTAAGACTTTCATTTGTGCAGATTCTCCAGTACAATGTTGTTTGCAAATGTTTAGTCGTAAAATCTGATAACATTGCCTTTTAACAGCTAACATTTAAAGCTTTACAAACATGTTCTGTGATCAGTTTGTCGTTTACCAGTTCAAAATTCAGTCGTGCAGCCTAATTATGACTGAATGAGAGAGGTAAATGTTTAAAGATATTTGAAAGGCACTTTTTTTCTAAGTATTCACTGCTCTTTTTCACACAGCAGGTTTTTTGTGTGTGTCCAATTTTTGATGGATTTTACTTTCAATTGTGAGTTCCATTCAGGTTTCATGCCATTGGCACTTTTTTCGAAAGATTGTTTACGATTTCACAGCAAAAGCTATAAAGCTGTTTCCCAGTAAATAATAAAATACAATGCACTGCAATTTTATTCTGTTTTATCCTTATTCTTCGTGAAAATATGTTCTGAAAGATTCCTTAATAAGCTTTGTTCGGGATGTTAAACTACTTTAGGAGCTCTAAGGACTGCCATGGTGAAAACATTATTTGAAATCTACTTGTGAAATTTGCTAGAGTATGGGTCAGTGTTCTGATTGCAGAAGAGTTCGACAAAGGATTACTAACACAATAAAACAACTCCAGGTATATTTTTGATGAGGATATGACAGTGCAAAATGGTTAAAATCTCTTAAAAATCTATGCTGAAGGATAAAGACCATTTATTAATAATTTACGTGGGGAAAAAATGGAAAAATCTAAAATATAAGTACATAAACCGATTAATCGATTAATCGTAAAAATAATCGACAGATTAATCGATTATCAAAATAATCGTTAGTTGCAGCCCTAGTATTCACTGAGTTACAGTTCATTTTATTGAGGTGTTTGGAAATGAAGATCACTGCAGACAAATGCTGCAGACAGCACACCTTGTTTGTTATCTTTATTTTATAAATGCACAAAGTGTTGTTGTTGTTATGTGTGTATACAAAAAAGGTTCCATCGATTAATCGAGTAATCAGATAAAATGTGTTTTTGCTTAATTAAAGTGCAATATTAAAAATGCAAGGGAAAATAAGACTCCTGGGTCTCTTAAAATGAACAACTAAGTTTACTTTTTTAGAAAAAAAATATTTTTATTTTTTAAATGCATAAAATGCAATGCATACATCAAAAATAAACATTTAATTATTACCCATTGTTTCTCTGTCTGTACTTGTACTGTGAACTATGACAATAAAGTTGACAGATGAATTAAGTGCATTTAAGTGCCATTCAGTTGGGGTTTTAAATAAAGCATTTTCTGAGATGCACATTAAACATTAAACACAGAAAACATTAATTTATCTTTTAATTATTGAAAATTAACTTACAACCCGAATTCCGGAAAAGTTGGGACGTTTTTTAAATTTTAATAAAATGAAACTAAAGGAATTTCAAATCACATGAGCCAATATTTTATTCACAATAGAACATAGATAACGTAGCAAATGTTTAAACTGAGAAATTTTACACTTTTATCCACTTAATTAGCTCATTTAAAATTTAATGCCTGCTACAGGTCTCAAAAAAGTTGGCACGGGGGCAACAAATGGCTAAAAAAGCAAGCAGTTTTGAAAAGATTCAGCTGGGAGAACATCTAGTGATTAATTAAGTTAATTGATATCAGGTCTGTGACATGATTAGCTATAAAAGCTTTGTCTTAGAGAAGCAGAGTCTCTCAGAAGTAAAGATGGGCAGAGGCTCTCCAATCTGTGAAAGACTGCGTAAAAAAATTGTGGAAAACTTTAAAAACAATGTTCCTCAACGTCAAATTGCAAAGGCTTTGCAAATCTCATCATCTACAGTGCATAACATCATCAAAAGATTCAGAGAAACTGGAGAAATCTCTGTGCGTAAGGGACAAGGCCGGAGACCTTTATTGGATGCCCGTGGTCTTCGGGCTCTCAGACGACACTGCATCACTCATCGGCATGATTGTGTCAATGACATTACTAAATGGGCCCAGGAATACTTTCAGAAACCACTGTCGGTAAACACAATCCGCCGTGCCATCAGCAGATGCCAACTAAAGCTCTATCATGCAAAAAGGAAGCCATATGTGAACATGGTCCAGAAGCGCCGTCGTATCCTGTGGGCCAAGGCTCGTTTAAAATGGACTATTTCAAAGTGGAATAGTGTTTTATGGTCAGACGAGTCCAAATTTGACATTCTTGTTGGAAATCACGGACGCCGTGTCCTCCGGGCTAAAGAGGAGGGAGACCTTCCAGCATGTTATCAGCGTTCAGTTCAAAAGCCAGCATCTCTGATGGTATGGGGGTGCATAAGTGCATACGGTATGGGCAGCTTGCATGTTTTGGAAGGCTCTGTGAATGCTGAAAGGTATATAAAGGTTTTAGAGCAACATATGCTTCCCTCCAAACAACGTCTATTTCAGGGAAGGCCTTGTTTATTTCAGCAGGACAATGCAAAACCACATACTGCAGCTATAACAACAGCATGGCTTCGTCGTAGAAGAGTCCGGGTGCTAACCTGGCCTGCCTGCAGTCCAGATCTTTCACCTATAGAGAACATTTGGCGCATCATTAAACGAAAAATACGTCAAAGACGACCACGAACTCTTCAGCAGCTGGAAATCTATATAAGGCAAGAATGGGACCAAATTCCAACAGCAAAACTCCAGCAACTCATAGCCTCAATGCCCAGACGTCTTCAAACTGTTTTGAAAAGAAAAGGAGATGCTACACCATGGTAAACATGCCCCGTCCCAACTATTTTGAGACCTGTAGCAGAAATCAAAATTGAAATGAGCTCATTTTGTGCATAAAATTGTAAACTTTCTCTGTTTAAACATTTGTTATGTTATCTATGTTCTATTGGGAATAAAATATTGGCTCATGTGATTTGAAATTCTTTTAGTTTTCATTTTATTAAAATTTAAAAAACGTCCCAACTTTTCCGGAATTCGGGTTGTAACTTTTTGGTAAACAAAGGGGATTTACTATTAAAAATAATACATGGAAGAAATGTTGTGTGATTAAACCGTAAAAAAAATGTTGATTTTTTTTTTAGTAGTAGGCTATGTACATTCTGCTGAACAATAGTCTTTAACCAGACTTTTATTTTGACAGGTTGACGTACCTTTACAGTTCTGTGTTTGTGATGTGATGCTAGTTTTACTCAAATCAAACGGTCAAATGCTCATGAAGTGACTGTCAGAGCAGTTCTGGAGATGTTGTTCATGTGTTCACGTCTTATTTAGTGAGACAGCAGACGCTGAAATCACCGGAGCGTCACGCACGCTTCAGTGTGTGTGATAAAGGAACTCGCACTTCTGCTCCATTCATTAACAGAGACACGCAGAACATGCAGGATTCATCTTTAAACAGATTGTTACGACTTAATATTTACAGATATTAGTCCATATCGTGATTTGATGTAAGTGCAATGACCTATTTTTGATTAATTCATTCAAAATTAGGCAAATTCCGTGCCATTCTGCGTTAAACTGTTAATTCTGTTTTTATGACTGGATTCCGCGATTCCCTCCGCGTTTTCTGCATCGCGGAAATCATAGGGCCGTAGTTGTGGTATGCCAGCTCTATCTTGCAATGGACACACACCACGACGTTCTCTTTACGTTTCCCGCGCCCTCAAATCAAAACACTGCTGACTCCTTGCAGTATGAGATTTCGGACTCAGCGCTAGTGTCTCCTTCCGCTTTGTGGGTGACGTAAACGCGTTGTGTCACATTAAAAAAATAATTGTGAAAGAACCTGACATGAGATTTAAAATAAATTAAAAGAGGGGTCGAGGCAGAGGAATTTGCCTCGATCATTTATGTAATCGAGTTACTCGAGGAATCGTTTCAGCCCTAGTCATGTTAATAGTGTCCTATGTGAACATGTTTTGCATTTATTTTTTTTGCATTTTATTTATTTATTTATTTATTTTTTCTTGAAAATCTTATTTTAATGTATGGCAATGATAGTTACATATATAAATATGTTGTATGCTCCCTTCTATGTCAAATTTGAATAGGAGGAGAACATTTGGCATCTAACTTAAGATCAACAGATCAATCTTTATTCATAAACACATTTATTATCCATAAAGGTTCGATACAAACCCAAAAAAGCTTTATATGAAATCCATTTGTCTTAAAGTGGTGAAACACCATGCAGAACAAAGTGCAGCCAATAAGTTGCCCCAACAGGGTATTGTGTATCAAAAAGTTATATGAAAATAAATAAATAAAAATAAATAGAATGAAGAAAATATTACATCTATATAAAAAATGTATACCTGAAAGAAAATTAAAAAAAATTTAGGCCCATTGTATTCAGTGGCTTAATGTAGTTGGTGAATTCATATAATAATGTACTTCTGAACTCATTAGCTACTTGTCTGAATTTCAAAATTATAATGGCCTAAGCTACTAGTCATAAAAAGAATTAGGGTCCTTGACCTATTAGACAAAATCATTCAAAATGGATGAAGGTGCCTCAGTATTTTCCCCTTACAAGACATAAAATGAAGAAAAAGATAATCTACAGCAATTAATCCCATGCTTTAGCTCTTTTATCTTTCCATTCTTCCTGTAAGTGACTGAAGTTTGTAAACTGCAGCTGACACTTGAAAACTGGAAATCCCCACCCCATGGCAAAAGCAGACAAAGAATTGGGTCAGTAGAGCTGTGGAAAGATCGCTCCCTCATCTCCTCCTTTTGACAGATTTATTGCCTATCAAAAAAAATGTCTACTGAACAGTAGAGATGTCAGTTAAAGGGTTAAGTTATGTTTTAGGTGTGATATTATGAAAGCAAAAAGCACTAAACAAGACCAGTAACCTTGATATAGTAATTTATTAACACAGTATACCTAATTTCTCCAGTCATTTTGAGACTTTTGACTAAGTATACAAAAACTATAGATCTCTTGTAAGATTTTTTTTGTTTGGATGATTCTAGAGGCCTTCATGATTGTGTGTGTGTGTGTGTGTGTGTGTGTGTGTGTGTGTGTGTGTGTGTGTGTGTGTGTGTGTGTGTGAAAAAGAACTTATTAGTAACATGAACATTTTATTTATTTATTTGGGAAGGTTTGCCTTCGCCAAAGTAGGGGTAGGAAGTTGAAAGTCTCATGAGACAGGAAGGGAGTAAATACCTTTTTGTTTTTTTATTCTTTATTTGGTTGTTTGCTTGCATGTCATTGAGAAATAAAACATGGATAACATCTAGAAATATACTTGTAAAGGGAAAATGACAACTATAAACTGCGGCTGCTATGTGTGTGGGCTTAAATGGGTTAAGGAAAAATATTTAATAGTTAATAGTCAGAATTTGACCTTTAAAAAATGTGTGACCAAAACTGGTTTAGAAACAATTTTCACTCTGAAGTTACTAGTAAAAAATAATTACAAATAATCGGCAAGTAACACCCTGATTTAAATGTGAAATATTGACGTAAATAGACAGAAATAGTCAATTGTTCATTTATGTATTTATTTAATTAATTAATTATTTACAGTATGTATTTAATTTATTTACAGTATGTGTTTATTTATTTAGCTTTTTTCCATCCATGGTGAGTTTAAATCAATCGTTCTCCTGTCCACAGAAGCTATCAATGCTGACTTTCTTTTCCTTCTTCTCAATCCATTTTAGCAACTGGTGTAAATCACCATTGAAATTGTGGTCCCAAATGTATTTTGGGATTAAATGGAATGACATAAATAATGTCTTTTCACAGTAAGGAATGATCTTGCTTTGGGTAAAACGCTAAATAAATAAATGTAAAATCAATAAATGCCATTGTCTGACCTGAAGATATTGACTGTGTGGTTTGTATATGCTGTTGTTTAGTTTTTAGCAACAAATTGTTAAGATTAAATATCTGTGCTTCATCAAATTGCTTCACTTTGTTTTGTTTCCCTCACTAAGTTGTAATGAAGAGGAGTGCTAATGGGTATTACAATGCTGCATAATTACCACTACACTTGTTCTGTCCTTTAAGATGTTAACAGCTACTGTGGGCATCCAGACTATGTTCTAGAGTGGATTATGACAGGGAAGATAGCACAAGCTGGATTTTTCTTACCGTAAATTACTTTGATTATAAATGGATTCTGTCTTTCTCTGTGATTTCAATAGCTTCTGAACAATGGCTCACAACTACCTTCAAAAACCAATCGGGTTGTGGTTTTGCAAGGAGAGCTGGAAGCATCACTGGCACTCACTGTCGTGTTGTTCATTACCTCTACTGCTAGATGGTTTATCTGGGTACTCTAGTCTGATTTGGTTGAAGGGATATTTGGATATCCCTTTTGACAACTCACCCCCACCCCAGCCTCTCACTAGCAGAACATCAAGATAATAATGAACTGTAACTCTGTCAGCTTTTTTCTAAATGCATTTGATTACTCTACAGAATCTGTGTAGCTTATGATTAGAGATGTTACACACACCAACCACCAATTCACACTCTCTTAATGCTGTGGGTGATAATTGACCATAGTTTTAATCAGTGAATCTCGAACAGAGTGACAAATTAGATATGACAAGGCGGTATTATTAACAAAAAAAGGTATTTAATTGTTGAAATGTACGTGAAATGTATTCCTCTTTTTTCGGAATTGAAACAATAGATTTTCTGAAGCATAAACTGTTTGCAGTGGATTTGTAGGTTGTCATGATTTTCACTAGACACGATTATCATGGTCAAAATATTTATTTAAATTAATATATAAAATTAATTAATAAATAATGCTCAGTCAATGTCATATTTTCCCATACACATATGTAATATATGTATATATAGTATATAAAATTTACATACGTGAAATTTTTTTTCATGAAGTAAAAACAAATGAAACCTATTAAAAATTGGAACAAATTCATATATAAATATAAACCATGCAAATATGTAGGTTCCCTTTCAGACTTTCTCTCTCAAAACTCCTGTTTACTCTGATACCCATGCAGAGGCTGCACTCACCGTAATGAAATGCTCTCACTGCAAGAGCATGACTCTCTCCCTTCTCCACTAGCAGCCATTAATGAAAGCAGTCCTCCCCGTTCTGGTCTCCCATTTCCTCTCTCCCATAGGAGGAAGAAACAGTGAGCACCGGGGCTCCATCCCTTCACTTAGCATTGAGGGACGGAAGCCCAATTCAAGCTAGTCCCATCCCTCCAAATCTGTGTGCACCCATGCAAACTACCGCTGTTATAGCAGACCTACATACTCAAAGAGCATTTCTACTCTCCTCATTACCATGAATGTGAGTTCCCCATCATACTACATGCGGCAAACTACCATTAAAAAACCTAAAAACACTTGGCATCTGGCTTCAGGCTTGGAAAGTTATCCCAGATGTGCCATGTTGGGCTCTAAAAACCATAGAACGAGGCTACTAGCTTCAGTTCACTCACAGGACACCTCACTACAGAGTTCAATTCATATTTTCGGCATGGGACAACAATGCTCACGTTCTCTGGTCCAAAGTACAAACGATACTTGCAAAAGGAGCTGTGGAAATAGCTAATCTAGCGAACAGTGAATCTGGCTTTTATGACCATTACTTCCTCATTCCCAAGAAAGATGGTGGGCTCAGACCCATTCTCGATCTCAAGCATCTGAACCACTTGTTAATAAGACAACTGTTCAAGCTCTTGCCATTTGGACTGTGTGTAGCCCCACTCACTTTTATGAAGTGCATAGATACAGCTCTTTTCCCACTTAGCCAAATCAGAATGACACTCATCACTCACAGGTCACTGTTGCTTGGGTTGAGAATCAATTTAGCCAAGAGCTTTTTGTCTCCCAGACAGCTAGTGGTCTTTCTGGGGACAATTATCGATTCTGCCTGGATGTGGGCATGGATTACGTCAGAACATTCCCTGACTATTCAGTGGCTAGCATTGTTTTTCAAACTGGGGATCAAACTTCATGTCCCCTCAGGGTTTTCCAGAGGATGCTTTTCCTCATGTAGGTCGCTTCCTCTGTGATTCCTCTGGGCCTGCTTCACACACGGTCTCTTCAGAATGGGCTCAAAGCCCATGGCCCATCCCATGCTAGGTACCTGGGGCCTCATGTATCAACACTGCGTACGCACAAAAACACGGCGTACGCCAGCTTTCACGTTCACGGTCAGATGTACTAACAGTGAAATTAACGTAAGAATGTGCGTTCCTCCACATAAACTTCATGCCTGGCGTACGTACATTTGTCGTGATTTTTGTCCGTTGGCGACTCATAGAGGCAATAAAGTGAAGTGGCAAACATTACACTACGAATTGTTCTATCGCACCACCAGCTGTCAGATTGCTTATAATTTGGAATTGATAAATTATTTGACATATTATTGTCACACAAGTCTTATTAAAATATTCTATTAATTATGCAATTAAGTAACATATATAAAGCATGTGCAAATTGATAGCCTACAACCCGTCTAGCAATGGCAGTGTTGGCTTTATTAGAGGACATTTTCAATGGACGAATCCGGAGAGAACGAGTTTTTAGGGACCACAATGATTTTCTGGCCCACGATGATGACTGGCTTATCAGCCGTTTCAAATTTCCAAGGGCTATACTTTTGGAGCTCTGCGCTGAGTTGGGTCCGAATTTGGAAAGAGAGACAGTGAGGAGCCACGCATTACCCATTCCTTTACAGGTGCTTACTACACTTGGTTTCCTGGCAACTGGTTCTTTCCAAAGAGAACTAGCAGACCGCTCAGGTATAAGCCAGTCGTGTTTGAGCCGTGCAATGCCAGCTGTATGGGACGGGATCATCCACTTGTCTACCCGGTACATAACGTTCCCATACGATGCAGGTGACCAGCCAAACATTAAAGCGCAATTTGCAGCGATAGCCGGTTTTCATAATGTAATCGGAGCGATCGACTGCACACATATTGCTATAAAGGCGCCATCTGAAGAATTTGCATATGTGAATCGGAAACATTTTCATTCAATAAATGTGCAGATTATATGTGATGCACAAATGCGCCTAACAAATATTGTGGCAAGGTGGCCTGGGTCAACCCATGATTCATTTATCCTCACAAACAGCATGGTTGGGATGAGACTCCAAGCTGGCAGGGTGCGCGATGGGTGGCTACTTGGTAAGTTATGCATTTAAATGTATGGTTCTATCTAAAAGTTTAATGTTTGTGTGTGTAATTATTCAACTGCCCATCAGGAGACAGTGGTTATCCACTAAAGACGTGGCTGTTAACCCCCCTCACCAACCCACAAACTGACTGAGAGCGCAGATACAATGATGCCCATTCTCGCACTCGGTCAGTTGTGGAGCGGGCGATTGGGCAGCTGAAAAGTCGGTGGCGCTGCCTTGACAGGACCGGGGGGATGCTGTTATACCGCCCTGACAAGGTTTGCCGCATCATACTGGCCTGTGGAGTGCTGCACAATGTTGCGCACAGGCATGGCATACACCTTGGTGAGGTGGGGGCACCGCTAGATGACCCTGACCCAGGACCAGTATATGTGCAGCACAATCAACAAGCCATTCAGGCCCGTCAACGTGTAATTGCGACAATATAAATGGTACTCAGACAAAAAGTTTATTTTTTGACCAATTATTTTAATGAATGGCTTATTTCTGTAAGTGCGTCAGTGACATTTTTTAAGTGACTGTTCATTTCTTCAATGGCCCTAACAATTTGTTGCTGTGACTCCAGAACAGCATGAGTCAAGACGCGACCAGATGGACGGGGTTCAGCACTGGGGGGAGCATTAGAGACACCGGAGATGCTGGACTGAATGGGCTCTGGCTGCTCGGGTGGTGCGGACTCTGAGTGCGTGCCAGTGGACGTTTCTGCTGTTGTTCCTGCGGTTCCTAAGTCCAAATAAACACAGGCACATGTTAACTGTATTTGAGTCTGTTCCTTATTAATGGGTGCATTACTACATTGCATTTTAAAATTAAATGGTGGCTGGTAGGCTATGTATCAAAGTTAAGGAAATAAATTTTAAATTAGTCACCTTGCTGGCGGTCCTGTAGTATATCCGAGTCTCCCACATCAACGGATACGATTCCAGAGATTGACGTGTCTCCTACAATAGACGCAACTCTCTGATCAAAGGGTGCGAGTTCATCTGCCCCTGTACCACCGCCTGTTCTACCCACACTTTGTCGGTGCGCAGCAGTTCTCCGCTTAACTTCCACCTTTATGTCAGACCATTTCTTCTTCAGTTCATTTACGGTGCGACTCTCAGATCCCACCACGTTGACGGCATCAGACAAACTCTCCCACTCTTTTTTCTTTCTTTTATTATTAATTCCAGAGGACAAAGTTCCAAATAAAATATTTTTTCTTGTTTCTACCTCTGTTAGTAGGACCTCTAATTCATTTTCAGTGAAATTTCGTTTCTTGCTTGCTTTAGCCATGTTCTAGCAGGTTTCTTTTGCCAAGTTAGACTAATTACCATATTTAAATTAATTTAATTGAGGGAGGAGACAGGGTGTGGGGTTGTGCTCGTGCATGTGCGCTCAATTTCGCGTTAATTGGGATGTACAAAGAAAATGTATGTGGAATGCTGCGTACGCAGAGATTAATACATCTGATTTTTTTTGTGCGTACGCACATTTACAGCTTTGACCGTAAGCAATGTTTTAGTATGAATTCAACGCAAGTCTTTGTACATGAGGCCCCTGGGATGTTTTCATCTCAGGCTAACCCACTTCTGCATCAGAATAGTGGCCCATTGGAAAATTCCTTGGCCGTTTCAATCACTCATCCCATTGGTACTGACCTCCAGAAGGAAGGTGGTCAAAACAGATTCTGTACGAGGTCAGACCAGTGTTCGGCTCCTCGATTTAATGGTGGTTGTTCTAGCCCTAAATCCTTTCTAACGGCCTTAAGAGGGCACCATGTCCTGGTCCGTTCTGACAACATGAGGATTGTAGCCTTTATCAATCACCAAGGCAGTCTCAGGTCACACTACTTTCACAGGTTGGCCCGACGCCTCCTCTTATGGTCACAAGCCATACTCCTCTCGCTGAAAGCAGTTCATGTGCCAGCCAGATTTACCCAAGGGGAAGACATACAGTCCAGGGACAAAATGGCTCCAAGTGAATGAAGACTATATCCCCAAACAGTTCAAATAATCTGGTCTCGCTTCAGCAGGACTTCCACTCCCCAATTTATTTTTCAAAGCAGCGAGATGCCCTTGCTGACGATTGGCCCAGCGTTCGTGTCTTCACCCTCCTAGCACTCCCCAATTCAGAAGGTGAGAAGGGTCCTAATCCACTCTGCCCGGTTTGAGCTCTTAGGGCCCTATCATACTCCTGGCGCAATGTGACGCAAGGCGCAGTGCAAGTGTGTTTGCTTGTTTCAGTCCGGCACTGTTCGCACTTTCCCGTCCAGTGCCACGTCGTTTAATTAGCAAATGCATTTGTGCTCATTTGTGCACCCATGGGCGTGCTGGTCTAAAGAAGAGGTGTGTTCAGGTGTATTGCTGGCACAATGCTATTTTAAAGAGCTGAAAATAGACTGCGCCATAGATCAACTCAAACCTGGTCTAAAAGTCTGGCGCAATGTTTTTTGTTTGTTATTTAAAGAGCTTGTTAGTATAGGCAGTTCCGCAACGCACGTACACGCTGCTTATTAAACACAGGGACGCACAGCAGTATATAAATGCCTACATGTCATAATAGACAGTCATCGCATGTATCTATTTGCTCGCACACAAGCAGCTAATTTTCATCTCGGAGAAGCATTCTGTCTTTGCGTTTAAATGGAATGGAAGATGAGACTCGGATTGGTTTATTGCACGTTACGCCCAAAAAACACCCAATACTCATTAAGAAAATAGCAAAAGTGGATTTGGAAACGCCTTGAGTGCACCTGCACCATGCACTTTACACTTTGCGTGTAGATCATTAAAATAGGGCCCTTAGAATGTATGTTGAATGCTCTGGCCCATTTAGGCACTCAGATGCTTTGGAGGCTGCTCTAAAGGACTGAGAGTTACGAAACAGAGACTTCTTGCTGGATCTTGCTGGATAGTTGATGCTATAGCCCTGGCTTAACCCTCAGCAGGTTTGCAGTGTCCTATGGGTGTGAGGGCCCACTCTGTCTAACTAGATTTTATAACTCGGACATCCCTGCCATGTAGGCACTGATCTTATATGCTTAATTCTAGCAAATCCCATATCTAGAGGAGAGGGTTATGTTACGTAGTCCTCAGCCTAAGTGGCTTGGGTCTCATTATTGGCTCATGCTTACAGTAGCCCTCAGTACGTGTGCATCTGGGGCTGGGCTCACATAGCGGCTTCATTGTACACTTACTTATAGCACTGTACCATTGAATGCATGGTTCCCTTAGATAAGGGAACGGGCATTGCACAGGCTTCCATGCTATAAGGCTGCATGTGAGTAGACATGTGCCGTTATTCGGTAATGCGATATATCACGGTAATGAATATGCACAATATTGTTATCGTGGGCACTTCTAAATACTGTGAATAATTATACATTACAAATTATTCCAAATTTGGGATGCATTTTAAGAATACTTTTTCCATAAACTGGAGTTTCCCCATAAGCGTCAGCGAAACAAAACTAATTTCCTTATCTCAGGAACAGAGGTTGCTTTAGTAACTAGAGTGTTTATGTATGTTTAATAAATTTTTGGACATATATCCCATGCAAATGTACAGTCGTGGCCAAAAGTTTTAAGAATTACATAAATATTGGAAATTGGAAAAGTTGCTGCTTAAGTTTTTATAATAGCAATTTGCATATACTCCAGAATGTTATGAAGAGTAATCAGATGAATTGCATAGTCCTTCTTTGCCATGAAAATTAACTTAATCCCAAAAAAACCTTTCCACTGCATTTCATTGCTGTCATTAAAGGACCTGCTGAGATCATTTCAGTAATCGTCTTGTTAACTCAGGTGAGAATGTTGACGAGCACAAGGCTGGAGATCATTATGTCAGGCTGATTGGGTTAGAATTTCAGACTTGACATGTTAAAAGGAGGGTGTTGCTTGAAATCATTGTTAACCATGGTGACCTGCAAAGAAACGCGTGCAGCCATCATTGCGTTGCATAAAAAAGGCTTCACAGGCAAGGATATTGTGGCTACTAAGATTGCACCTAAATCAACAATTTATAGGATCATCAAGAACTTCAAGGAAAGAGGTTCAATTCTTGTAAAGAAGGCTTCAGGGCGTCCAAGAAAGTCCAGCAAGCGCCAGGATCGTCTCCTAAAGAGGATTCAGCTGCGGGATCGGAGTGCCATCAGTGCAGAGCTTGCTCAGGAATGGCAGCAGGCAGGTGTGAGCGCATCTGCACGCACAGTGAGGCGAAGACTTTTGGAAGATGGCCTGGTGTCAAGAAGTGCAGCAAAGAAGCCACTTCTCTCCAAAAAAAACATCAGGGACAGATTGATCTTCTGCAGAAAGTATAGTGAATGGACTGCTGAGGACTGGGGCAAAGTCAAATTCTCAGATGAAGCCCCTTTCCGATTGTTTGGGGCATCTGGAAAAAGGCTTGTCCGGAGAAGAAAAGGTGAGTGCTACCATCAGTCCTGTGTTATGCCAACAGTAAAGCATCCTGACACCATTCATGTGTGGGGTTGCTTCTCATCCAAGGGAGTGGGCTCGCTCACAATTCTGCCCAAAAACACAGCCATGAATAAAGAATGGTACCAAAACCAACAGCAACTTCTTCCAACAATCCAACAACAGTTTGGTGAAGAACAATGCATTTTCCAGCACGATGGAGCACCGTGCCATAAGGCAAAAGTGATAACTAAGTGGCTCGTGGACCAGAATGTTGAAATTTTGGGTCTGGAAACTCCCCAGATCTTAATCCCATTGAGAATTTGTGGTCAATCCTCAAGAGGCGGGTGGACAAACAAAAACCCTCTAATTCTGACAAACTCCAAGAAGTGATTATGAAAGAATGGGTTGCTATCAGTCAGGATTTGGCCCAGAAGTTTATATGTCCAGTTGAATTGCAGAGGTCCTGAAAAAGAAGGGCCAACACTGCAAATACTGACTCTTTGCATAAATGTCATGTAATTGTCGTTAAAAGCCTTTGAAACGTATGAAGTGCTTGTAATTATATTTCAGTACATCACAGAAACAACAAAAAAACAAAGATCTAAAAGCAGTTTAGCAGCAAACTTTTTGAAAACTAATATTAATGTAATTCTCAAAACTTTTGGCCATGACTGTATATTCCTACTAAAACTTGTCAATACATGTTGATATTAAGTAAATATAAAAGTTAAAATGTATGGCAAAGCATAAAGTCCATGGAGGTGGAGAGAGAGTTTGTAACCATAATCTTTCTAAACCATACAAAAATTATTTTAGTGTTGATCGACTTGCACTCACTCATGTATGGACAAAGACAACCTTATACTGTCAATCATTTGGATAAATGCACTCCAAACACTTTTGATTGGCAGAACTGTTCATCTCAGAAAATATGCCCATGTGCTGAAAGTCACATTCCAAAGCACAATGTCATAGCTTTTTTTAAAAAGCACTCTTTTTTTTTGTTTTTGTTTCATCCACCTGTCACCAGAATCAGAGATCTATACATTTAGAGATGTCCATAGGTATGTCCTTGGGAGATCTCTTCTTTGGAATAGACTGATCAACCTTCATCTGTCTTTCCATTTATTTATTTCCAGCAGTTTGCCCTTAGGGTATGATGGATATTCCTCAAAATGCATCAGGATTTCTTGATGAATGATCTGCTCTTACCTCTTGTCCCATATGTTCTCTTTGGTTTCTGGATGGAAGCCTGGGCTTTGTTTCAGCCGACACTCATTACCACAGACTTTCATACACATGATTGAGTTGGAAAGATAAACAAGAAAGACAACTTCTAAATGCATAACTTTCATCATACCCATATTCAAAATAAACAATGATTATCATCTGTGTCACCTCCCTTCCTCTAAAACTGTTAAATTAGAAAAAGTGCAACCTCTAAATGGAAGGTTTTGGATTAGTTTTCCCTTAATATCGTTCTCAGAAGAAATGGAATTGCTTTCTGTAAAATATATATCTGGATTGTGAAATATGATGGGTTCTGGCTGTTTATGTGAATATAGATGATTTTTCCCTTCTTATTGTTCCTGGCCAGGCAATATTTAAAATTCATATTGCAGTACTAAAAACAGATGGGAGCTGAAATGATCCCTGTGTGTGCCTGCATGCATCCAGGGTTTGGTGGGGAGGATTATTGGTAAACCAAGTCAGACAGGTGGAGACAGGATCAGCACTTTGATTTTGGGATGGCTTTGTGCTGACTATATGTAGCACCTCATGATCTTACCAAAAGAGAGAGAGAGAGAGAGAGAGAGAGAGAAGATACATTTTAGTTCTGTTATACTTTAACATTAATTTAGTAAACAATTGTTAAAATTGTTGAAAAATATAATTTTCATGAATTAAAAATGTGCAAAAACAGTGAGAAAAAAACTGAAAATACTAAAAACAGAATAATGATAATAAGATTAAATAATATTAATAATAAAGATTGCTGCAAACTTATGTTTAATAATTTGGAAATAAAAAGAACAATATATTTTGTTGTAATTTCTGTTCAGTGCTTCACTCGTCTGCCACAATAGTCTAATCTCTTAAATTACCTTTTATTTGTGGGATTTTCTTAGCAAATATTGAAATATGCAATTAATTAATTAATTTGACTCATTGAGCAGCAAATCATGTATTTAATTGTATTAACCATTTTAATTAATCACCACACTTTCAATCATTACACTTTCAGTTGGCATAACCATAACATGGTCGGGTTATTATCATCAATAATAAATAATTAAATATTTGAAGTTTATTTATTGATTCATTCATTTTTGCATGCTCACGTCCCACTATAAATTAAGAGCCATTTATGCTCTTTTGCCTGAAGAGACATTTATGATAAAAAAAAGTCAGAACACATTATTACAGTTCCTCATCTGTGGTGTTTAGTATGAATGAGGGCTCTTAGATCTTGCTTAAAAGAATATAAAACATTCTTTCATACACACAAAGACAATGCTGAATCAATGCACTCTTCACTTTCAGCAGAGACAATTGTTAATGAGCAAATCTGCATACGTTTGAATTCACACATTCACATTCACTTAATTACTTGCAAATGACACCCAATTACCCACTCACTCTCCTTTGAGTGGCAGCTCATCGTTTGAAATGATTACGTTTAGAGGCTTCTCCCATCTCTCTTTCTGCTTTACTCTCTTCTCATATACCTTTACACAGGCAGAATCCAAGTTATTTACACACAATGCTGATTTTTAAATATTCCTCCAGTCCCTCATAATCATAATTGTCATTAAGACTGTATTTATAACACGTTCTGCCTGTGGGCACTTGAAACTTTTTACACCAGTGTGCAGATGTCCATCCATCACACAGGCCCTTCACAAAAGCACTTTAAGACTATGGATATGGATTTGGTGTTAAGTGGGCATACTTTTTCTTTTTATCATAGGTCTATAACAGTAAAACTTTTAAACATAAAAAAACTAAGTAATTAAGTACAATCTACTCTAAAATGTAGAGAAGCAATAAAATGATTGTACAGCAGTATTAATTCTTCTGTGCCACAGGTTTCTTCTGCAGTAGCCGATTGATTACTGTATAAAAGTCTTGGTACTTTTTCTCTGACTTCACGTTTTCTGTGCTGGTCTATGGGGGGCGAGGGGATCAGTGAAATGGATTTTAAAGTGGTAGTATGTTCTAAATAGATACTACATTTGACAAACTTTTCAAACTTTGCTAGTGTTATGTTCTTTATGGTATAAATATGCATTGTATGAATGAAATCCAGATGCTACATCCACATTGTTTACTTTGACATGTGACTTACAGTTGGTCAGTTGAGTCACTTAACTGCTATTCACATCTACTCTCCCATGGCCTCATGGGATAGTGAAGTGTCAATTGGATGTGTACTTTCAAAATCTCGGCTCAAGTAGAAAGACATCCAAATATTTTCCACCTACTTTATTACCAATACTGCATTTTTGGATGTAATACAATTTGTTACACTAGTAATATAGTTTGTAGTAAAACATTTACATTAAATAAGTAGCATCAGTGCTGACTTAAGACTTTTGGACCCTTCTTGACACCACTTTATTTGGATATATTTTATATATTTGGAAACTATTCATTTCATTTTATATAGATAGGCCTGTCACTATAATTACTATATCAACATATCAAAACGATATAGGGATTTGAAAAATAAAAAATTGTCTTGCACTTCTTCACAAATTCACTTTTGTACAGAAAGAACCTTGCAGATCATCTGGCAGTGGTATTTGTTTGGACTCATTTCAAATGCCATTTCTATGCTGTATACTCTCTGGATTGAGCCCTGCAGTAAAGTGCACTGAGCACAGGGCATGAAAAGAGAGAACCGGGGCCTTTCAGGCACCTTTGCACCTCAAGGAAAAAAAATTTATTGATACAACAGTTATACATCTCATTATCTGCAGTTAAGATGCCCACTTCTCCAAAAATAGAGCATAATGCAGAGTTCAATATATCAGAGATGGAATGTTCCGTGTTTAGTGAACAGCATCAAATATCAAAGCTGTTCCAAAGTTCACCTAAACAACTCTGCAGTGTTGGTTTTATGTAAATAAAAGCGGATGAAATCAAATCTTGAGAATATTGCTTCTGTATGATTCAGCAGACACAAAAAGCTGACAGTAAAATACAATATTGTTTCAGGACAAAACATCAAGATGCTCACACATTCAGCTTTAGCTATATTTTACTAATTTGTACATGCCTAATGGTGCTTTTAAATGTCTTTACAGCATAAAGTTTAAATGCCCAATGCATAACACTATCATTCTCAATTAGGAGCCTATTATACTCTCTAAACAGGCTTAGATTTGATTGCACCATAAATGATAATTGAATCCAAATCGACTGAATGCCAGTATGTGTGGAAGAGCTCGTTAAGTGTGTAAGATGTTCATTAAGCTTGTCAGATGGTTGAACGTTGTGCTGTAGTGTGTTTTCTCTCTGGAATAGTACTTTTACGTCTAGGTCAGAGGTTGGCCACTAAGATAATTGAAATAATTGGTAGCGACTGCTAAGCAATGTAAGGTTTTTGCATCAGGTCAGTGTTTACCCTATCATGCCTACTTAAGCACACACTTATTCCACTTCTATTCCAATAGCTTGTGTGTTTCCATCTTTCAGACCCCTGAAGCTGTCTTAGATCTACCATATGACCAGAGCATTTCCTTGAACTCTCAAAAGCAAAAGTTCAACCACGGCAGCCTAAGGACCTCGCAGTTAAGATTAAACTGATGGCTGCTGTCCAACGCTTTGTTTCTCAATGTCTGTCAAATGTGTTTCCTGTATATGCCAGTGGCTGAGGTCTTACACAGCAGGAAATAAATCACTCGGTTTGGTTTATTTGAGTGTTCTCTTATGATCATCAATCAGGGGGCGGGAAGTATTTTTTCCCTGTCACCTCCAGCCTTGGTGCCCCTCATTAAGAATTCATTAACTTTGTTTTTCCATTCCTTAATACCACCCAGCAAAAAAAAATAATAATAAAATGGACTCATGGTCAAAAAAGGACAAAAAAATAAAAAATACAGTGAGAGCTTAAAGTTTAATGATGGAGGGAGCAAAAGGTTGAGAGGAAAAGAAAGAAGTGGTCGATGGGAGGAGAGTGGGGTGTTAGAGGTGACAGAAGAGAGTATGGCAGAATTTACAAAGAGGGAACCAGGGAAAAAAGAGGTGATTAAAGAAGGAAAAATGAGCCGAATAGAAATTTAGAGAAAAAGGCCAATGACATGTTTGTGAGCTGAAGGAGTTCAAGAGCATTGCATTAGGGGCGGCAGTGGCTCAGTGGTTCATGTAGGTTGTCTACAAACCGGAAGGTTGGTGGTTTAATCCCCGGTTCCACCTGACCAAGTGTCGAGGTGTCCTTGAGCAAGACACCTAACCCCAGCTGCTCCCGACGAGCTGGATGGCGCCATGAATGGCAGACACCGCAGTCGGTGTGTGAATGTGAGTGTGAATGGGTGAATGTGAGGCAAAATTGTAAAGCGCTTTGGATGGCCATGTGGTCTGTTGAAAGCGCTATATAAATGCAGTCCATTTACCATTTACCATCAGACATATTGTCCACCAACCAGCATCTGCCAAAAGTAGTTTCAAAGAATTTTAGCATGTGGCCATTGTTGTTTTAGGATATGCTTTTTATCTAGAGCTACTAATTCTACAGTACTTTTACAAGATCATGCTATAGTAATTTTTAACAAGTTGATTGTATAAGCTATTACAATGTAGTTTTTGTAAATTCAACCCCAAAAATATGTATATACTTCTCTCTTGCTTACATGCTAGTGAAAAAAAGAAGAAAAAAAGCAAGTAAATAAAAAAATTTGTGCAAATTAAAGGAAATAACAACCAAATTTCTATAAGGGATATAAAGTAAATGTTTTGCTCTAAAATATTTGCTAATCTAGCAATCACGAATGATTGAAAAGTAGTGATAATGTATTGCTCCAAAATGTGAAAGTTTGAAATCTTGTATATTTTTCCATAACCATAGAACAATGTCTCGTTATTTATTTATTTGGAAACTATTCATTTCATTTTATATAGATAGGCCTGTCACTATAATTACTATATCAACATATCAAAACAATATATGATTTAAAAAGAAAAAAAAAAGTAAGAAAAAAAAATATTGTTTGCCATTAGTTGTCAAAAGGTGAAAGCGATATGTTTGTAATAGCATCCTTTCAAAGTTTAAAGGGATTTCCCACGGCTGTTTTCTATTATCATTATATAGTCATTGGTGTAAAATGGTCTTAAAAGTTCAATATCATTTATCGCAATGATTTCTAGGGCAATATATTGCCCAATAAAAAGTAGTTATCTATATAAAATGTCTATATATGGATTGATCCCTGACACATCATTGAACCACAATAATTCATAACAGATGAATAACTTGACCATCAGTACAGAAACATATTTACAGCATGTAACAATACTGAAATTACAAACACTACTCAAAATAGTAATAAAATGCCTGTATGCAATGAGATGCCTGTATGCATTGTGGCATGACACGCTAAAACTAACTTCCTCCCATTAAAATCAACTAAGCTGTTTACACTTTTAATAATTTGGTTATAATTTGTTTGAATTGTGTGCTGCAAACATACCATTTGCACTACTATGCACCATGGAAATAAGCTATTTTCAGTGATAATTTCTTTCAATTCATTAGCCACTATAGATAAATACCTAGAAGAAAAACAAAGTGCTATAAGTGGTATAACTATTTGCACTACAAAACAGTGTTTTTACAAAAACAATGGGATTACGATAATATAATATGATACCAGTTTGCAATAGCAAACAGTGCAGCGGACTGTTTTTGTACAGCTAAAATAACTGGAAGCGAATGACACCAAAGACTTGCAAATTTAAGTTACAGATGGCTGCATCCACTCATACGTAAAAAATAAGGTGGATGTATAGTACATGCGCCATCACCACCACCCAGTGTTAGTGAGTAAACTATTTGCAAGTATAGTCCCACTGGAGCAGCCCAGGGTTAAGTGTCCTCCTCAGTGGCACATATGTGGAATTGCAATATCACCAACTCCACAATACCACTACATACTGGACTGAATGGCAAGTTCTGCATTAGCAGCCACTTAAATGTACATTAAATTGACACAGATAAATGGAAAGCAGAATTCCTTATGCTTTGCATAAGGCATGAAAAGACACATGCGTCTCCTCATGTAGAGGTAGAAAATCACATTCATAACATTTAAATACAGATTAAACGATTAAAAATAATAATTTGTCCTAAAACTCAATGCTAACAAATCTTTTTTCAATATTCCCTCCAGGAGGCAAGTCTGAAGAAGGCAACACACACTCGCAAGCCGCTAAACATATTTAGCAGTAGATTACAATTTTAACTATGGACTGCCTTTCCAAATTGAATAATGACTGTTAATACTCCCCATTTTATAAAACTGTCATGTGAAGAAGCATTGAGTATATTCCAGCAATTTGTCACTCTACCGTTTGTTTGCCAACTGCTAACTGACAGATATGATTAGCATTCAGGAAAACCATTCAATGGGATTTGTATATCTAAATGCTGAGGGTGATGAAAAAAAAAACACAAATTAGTAGAATCAGCAGGATACGGTGCTGCCCGGAATGGACCGCTGATTGAATTTCTTTTTTTGCAGATTATTTTTGCCTATCAAAGCTCCCCCGATTTGTTTTGCCTAGCACACCAAAGCTATTATTTCCAGCTTTTTAGCGTATTAAGTAATTGTGCTATCATGGGTCTATTTCCTTCTCTGGGGACTGACATACTGCTGGAGGCAATCTCCAATGCCTATTTCCATACCCAAATAGACTGTCAACAGAGAGATACAGAGAGGGAGGTGGGTGGATAGACGGACAAAGAGAGAGAATGAAGAAAAGAGATAAATAGACCAAGAAAAGGCGAGAGAGAGAGAGAGAAGAGAGATGATGAGGCCTAGACTTCATTGCACCGTCAGGTCACTAGCTCCATTCATTAAAGGCAAATGAGAATTTTAAACCGCATACAAAATCATAATTGCATTTTGTACCGGCAGTCCCCTGTGCTAACAATGAAGTTGTTTACCTGTGGGACTGCATCTCTTCCTCATTCACTCCTAAAATTCTTTCACTCAGTTCCTGTCTTCTTCCCTTACACCTCATGCACACAAACACAGTGGCTCTGGAAAATGCCCCAAAACTGTCACCGAAAGAGAGGAAAAGAGACACAGAGAAAAGACGAAGAGAGAAGGGGAGGGAAAGGATCTCTAGAACTATATCTTCCACACAGACACTCTCTTGTCCTCCTGTAATAAAAGTCTTGTCCTTGGGGGCAAGCAAAGTGCCGTTGAGATGGAATGATTGCCGGGGGAGAGAGAAAGAGAGGCTTACTCTCTATGCTGTCTGTCATTGTAACAATTCAGACACACTCATAATAATA
Source organism: Carassius carassius (assembly GCF_963082965.1). Classification (NCBI taxonomy): domain Eukaryota; kingdom Metazoa; phylum Chordata; class Actinopteri; order Cypriniformes; family Cyprinidae; genus Carassius; species Carassius carassius. The sequence goes on from NC_081760.1 coordinate 24,967,884, forward strand.
AAACACTCCACTTTCTTCCAAATGGACCACCTAACCTCCTCACCATGGTTATTATGCACTACATGACCATTAAGTAAAAACCTCAAAACTGGAGGTCAGACAAGGAAAAAACTTTTTCCCAGGTTCGCACCCAGAGCAACGGTCGTTTTCTAGAAAAGTTTAGAGCACGGTTGCAGGGAATTGGATCGATTTTCTAATTTACTGTCTATTGTTCATCTCCCCTGCTGTTTTAACCCCCTGCTCAGACAGTATGTCAGCTGATACTCAATACATGTCTGACTGAGGGGGAAAAAAGTGTATATTCATATTGACATAGCCATTACGGAGTCCATTAACAGGCACTGAAGATTGTATTTAATTGGCTTTTTAGAAGGTACCCATCGGAATAGTGGACATTAGCAGATCCGGCAACTGATTTTTAGGTGAAAATAACAGAAATAACTCTTTTAGCACCTGAAACACTGCGGAGTATGTGTGGTATATGATTGAGTCTTAATTGTTCCAAAAAATAGAAATCATAAAAAAAATAAAACCAAATAAACTACTGAAAATGAAGATTAATTAAAGGTGAATGTAGTATTGTGTTTATGCCTTTTTTACATTTATTTTCCCAGCGTACCCATATCAATGTTCTTTTTTTCCCTCTGTGTAATTACATGCCTCGTAAAGAGCCATACCTGGAGACATTTTACAAATGTGAGCAAATTCAAATTGAACTAATTTCCTAGATCTAAATGTCCACATTGACGCCTGCCTCCAGCACTGCCTCATCCTGCTTTGCATCCTTTGATATTTGAGAGCTGAACCGTTCTGCAGCATGGCTGCCTGTGGATCCTCTGGGGAAAGGTAAATGCTGCAGAATCGTACCGTTCTTGGTATCACTGGTCTTCACTTCACTGAGGCAGATCTACTTCTTCTATAATAACTAGCTATTTTTTTTAAATGTGTTCCTTTTCAGTTGATGTCATGAACCACTTTTAATTTGTAACCACCTTTGTCCTATCTGGTATATAATGCACACTTTTCCAATCAATTCCCAAAAGATAAAAGATACACTGTCTTTTCTCTTATGCAGTATCCTGTTTCACTTCAAAATATTTTTTATATTAAAATACAATGGGTTATCATTCACTTTTCACTTTAATGTGCAAATCATGAGAGAGCTTCTATTTTTTTACTGGAAGGTGGCTCATTTGTTTGAATGCTTGTTGTATTTGTACTTCAATAATATATGCTCTCCATTTCAGTAAAAATAGAAGTTGACTTTGTTTACAACAGAAGTAAATAAAAGTAAGAACCCCTCATTAATGATTTATACATTGGAGTTGTTGTCCTTGCTAGGAAAGCTGCCAAACGCCTATACTGATTTTAAAAGATGCTAACAGAGGCCCTTTGTATAGAACTTGTTTCTCTGCCTCACAATAAGGACGAAAGGCTGCTGGGGAAGCTCTCCGGGAATGGCCCTGTTACTGGAGAAGGTGTCTGGAGTCAGAGAGAAACAGATCAATGCCTGTAATGTTGTGGCTGTAGAGAATTACCAATCTCTGAGGAGCAAATTTAAATAAGAGTAAAACTAGTGTGTATGTGTGTGTGTGTGTGTGTGTGTGTGTGTGTGTGTGTGTGTGAGAGAGAGAGAGAGAGAGAGAGAGAGAGAAACACTACAGAAAGAGATCTGCTATCTTTTACTGTGATATGTGTAAGTATGTGTGCTTGTGTTTGTACCACTTAAATCAGTCTCGTCTGGCTGCTCTCCTGGGCCTTGGCGAGTCTTTCAGTGTGGAGTCTAAGTCCAAGACGGGGAGTATTTAAGAGCTGCTATGGTTTGGAGCATAGGAAAGATCAAATGAGTTAGGCTACACACTGGAGAGAGCGAGAGACTGAGAGTGGGAGAAGGAGAAGGAGAAGCTTTTAATGTAACTCTTAAGCTACCAGTTCCATGGAGACTGATGGGGTAGTTGAAACATTACCTCGCATTTTATCTGCCTTATACGTGTCCATATTTTAACAGGCCATTTTAGGGATGTTTTTCTGCACGTGCATTAAGGCCAACAATATGATATTTAAATAATAAAAAAATGTATAGCCTGAATGCACTGTAAGTCGCTTTGGATCTGCTTAATGCATAAATGTACATTTAATAATATAAAAAGTATTTAATTTTTCTGATATGGAATGCTAGAAAGGGTCTTGTGTGAACATGATTGCAAAGAGGATGTTTTTGAAAGAAATCAGTTATGCTTACAAAGGCTCAATTTATTATTTTTTTCTGTGATGCTGAATTTTAGTAGCTATTACTCCAGTCTTTTCATTGTCAGATGATTCTTCAGAAATCAACTTAATATGCTGATTTGTTACTCAAGAAATGTCTTTACTGTCACTTATTTTATATTTTTATACTGACTTATTTATATTGTGTTGTTTGTTTGTTTTCCAGTAAATACAGATATATATTTAATCAATTGTTCATTTGATTAAATAGTTGGCATGCCATATAATTCAGTTTAAAGGTTCAGTTAAATTTGTATTATTACTTAATCCTGAAAGGCACAGCCTTAACTTTCCTCTTATGTTTTCTCCACAGCCTGCAGACCGGGGTTCTACAAAGCCTTTGCAGGAAACATCAAATGTTCAAAGTGCCCCCCACACAGTTCCAGTCACACCGAGGGTTCGTCACAGTGTCACTGCGAAAGGAGCTACTACAGAGCCAGCAAGGACCCTCCCACCATGGCCTGCACACGTTCGTTAACCTACTGCCCTGTTTTCATTAGTGTGTGTTAAATGCATTGACAAAACAGCATATTTGGATTTCCAAAGTGGTGGCAGCTTAAAATAATAATAATTATTATTATTATTATTATTATTATTATTATTATTATTATTATTATTATTATTATTATTATTATTATTATTATTATTATTATTATTATTATAGTGTAAATAAGCAAATAATAATTGTAGAATCAGTTCACCCAAAAATGAAAATTTGCTGAAAATGTACTGACCCACAGTCCATCCAAGATGTAGATGAGTTTGTTTCTTCAATAGAACAAATTTGGAATTTAGCATCACATCACCAAAGGATCCTCTGCAATGAATGGGTGCCATCAAAATGAGTTCAAACAGCTGATAAAAACAAGTTACAAGTTAAAACAGTAAAACATAAACAAAGCGGTTCTAAACAGATGCTGTATGTTGGAGGAGCTTGATGTGAGAGGACAACAGGGGAGGAACTTTTTTAATCTGAGTTATATTAGAAATTGTCCTTACTCTTCCAAGCCTTTCAATGGGGTAAGCAGGTGTTTATTGTCAACAGCAGAAGTGAGAAAAAAAAAGTGTTTATCATGTTTGAAATCTGGATATTTATCTTACAAAAACGCATGGATTTGCTACAGGGGACCTTTATTCACTCCCTGGAGCCTTGTGAGGGATGTTTTATTACAGATGCGTGCACTTATTTCACATATTCTGAACTGTTGACAACAAGCACCTGCATACCCCATTGAAATGCTTGGAAGAGCAAGGACAATATTTAATATAACTCTGATTGGATTAATCTGAAAGAAGAAAGTCACATACACCTAGGATGTTTCAAGGGTGAGTAGAAGATGGACAAATTTTCATTCTCGGGTGAACTAACCCTTTAAAAACATATAAATGATTGGATTTGTTTCTTACAAACTCAGAGCTTTTCGCTTCACAAGACGTTAATTGAACACAGAGGATCATTTGGTGTGCAAGTGATGCAATTCTAAATTTCTCCAAATCTGTTCCCATGAAGATACAAACCTGTGAACTATTCTATTAAGCACTTTCAAACAAGCCAGATTCTATCCTGTAATATCAGTGTGTGATCTGATCATCCTAGCAAACAAGACAAACACTAAAACTATATCACAGTGATATTTATATTGAAGTCCTCCAAGGTCATTATCAATATAATCTACAACTGAGATGCAAGAGGACACCAGCTGTGTCTGTATGAAGTGAGAGTGAACGTGTGGTGTGATAAAGGAGATGTGAAAGTTTCTATGGCAGCAGTTTCAGTTACCCAGTGAAAATGTATATGTATAAAATAAGATTAAAAGGGTAAAATACAGTAACAGTGCAGAAAAAAAAATCAAGAGATTTAAATTAAAATGAATTAATTAAATAAGTATTATTAATTGAGCAAGTTATTAGGAAAGAAATAACAATATGATAAATATGCTCTCTCGTAATTTTCATTATCTTTTCTGTTCCTTCATTCTATCGATCAGAATTCCAGTTATTTCAGTCACTTCAGTGCTCCATCACCCTCTTCCCTTTTCCTCCTTCTGCCCCCCACCATTGCACTTACCCAAATGATTCACCAAACTCAATCTTTTCAACACCAGCAGCAATCTGCATTAAAAACAGGAGAGGAGGAATAATTACTTCCTTGTTATTCACGAGTGGTTGCAATTATCATTAACTATGATAATCATGTCTGGGACATATTGTCATTATCATCATTAGCTGGGTCTGTGAAACAGCAGATAAATGCAGACTTCCCTGTGTCTGGCTCTGAGCTGGAATTCTATAGGAAGCAGAACCAGGGTACCAGAGCAGATACATTTGTATATCAGCAAAACCAGTGGGACGGAGTGAAAGAGAGATGGCAAACACACATTTTTAAGGAATTAGCAGGATTCATTAGTTAATATATATGCACCGTTTTTGAGAAAAATTGTTAATCTGCATAATATTCTGCACAAATAGGCTTTTTTTCCTCTCTCACAGATGGATTTCTGTCAGCATGATAATTATGGTTGCTAATGAGTCAGGTGTGTCTCTCCTTTCAGGACTGCCCTCCTCTCCTCGAAACTTGGTTTTTAACATCAATGAGACCGCCCTCTTTCTGGAGTGGACTCCGCCCAGCGACACAGGTGGTCGGAAGGATGTAACCTATAATGTCTTCTGTTTCCGATGTGGAGCTGATGGCCAGGCCTGTGAGCCATGCAACAGCAATGTACGCTTCATACCCAAATCCACGGGCCTCACAAGCACCTCTGTGGTGGTCCAGGACTTTGTGGCGCATGCCAATTACACATTCCAAATCGAGGCTCTTAATGGAGTGTCAGGTTTGGGAAGATCTGAGAGACAGCTTGCCAATATCAATGTCAGCACAGAGCAGGCTGGTGAGTAGAAATTGTATTTCTTTTTTTTAACACTGAACTAACTTGAACTGAACAGTGGATCATTGATATTCTTGCCTTTTTTAAGTTTAAAGTTATGTTGTGATGATATACTCACAGACAATGCTCACATTACAGAAGAATAGTAATAGAATAGAAAGTAGTAATAGAATGATGACGCTCCAGGAAATCCCTAACATTGACAAATACATAACTGTGACTGAATAAAAATAAGATAGAAATGTTTTGGATGATGAAACAAAAAGACAATCACTGGGCTGTGACAATATATAATTTATCTGTGTCCTTCAAGCCATCTTGGGTATTTTCAGAATAATTAAGTACATTCATAATACATTGCTTATTGATATACAGTAGCCTTTATTACAGTATAGAATATATTCTCTGCATCATTCTGTGATAAGAAGCCACATTCTCACAAAAAGAAGTTATTTCAACACTCGACTGGAGTAAAAAAAGTCTTATACTCTTTTTTTGGACAACAGGTTTAGAAACACTTCTTATTGCACGTCATTACTAGGGAAGATGTTTAGCATGTGTTGCTTTTTCAAATGCATGTTTCCTCATCTCATTCATGTTTTTTCATATTACGTTTCCTCATCTCAGTGTGTAGACTCACTGAAATTATTTAAATGCACTGAAATTATTTAAATGCAAAACTGGCAAAATCGCAATTCACTAGCATGTACTGAACTGCGGATGTCGTACCAAACAGTTCAATAATATATACCTATAACAGATATAGTAAGACACTGGTGAGCATATGAGACTTCTTTCACAAATATAAGAAAAATAAGAAATAATTCACAAATAAAAGAATGTAAAGATGAAGAAGAAAAGTTGACCCAAAACTTTTGAACATTTAACATATTCTGATCTACTTGATTTAGTATTGGCCCAATTTGTAGGTACACTGTAATGTCAAACAGTCTTGTCTGGTTAAATTACAGCATCTCAGACTCTCATTCCAACCTCTGTCTCATGGTGTTATGAGCAATAGACCTGCTAGCATGCTTTCCCAGTCTGTAAAAAAAAATAAAAAAAACCCATTGGTGCAAGATATTCATAACTATTGCCATCCTGGCCAGACTCTCATCGTTCATCATGATAATGATATTAACTGCAAATTTCATTTCATCCTGGAGAGGCATTGTCTCAGCACATAAAATGTGGGATGTCTCCTGGCCTAAGCTCAGTTTCACACTAATAGAGATACACAGCTTTATCTAAAAGCCTGCTGTATCCGCAGATATGGCCAAACTTCATTATTAGATTCTGGCCAAGACTCAACAGAGCGGCTCTCTCGACTCTCAGGACCTATTCTCACATCGTTTTTATCAGTTTCTCTGTGTGTGCCCATTTCCTGTGCTCTGACTGATGATTCAATGCTCACTTTTATTGGCTGGATTGTGCTTCACCTTCATTGGTTTGTGTTTTGGTAAAGCATAGCGATTCAACTGTTTCCTCATCTTTGGGTTATCCATATTTATGATTTAATGTTTGGAGAAGTGTGAGAGGTAAAAAGTCATATTTGGATCAGGTGGTCTTATACTCTGTTGGTAGGGTCATTTTATTCTTTGTAATGACAGGGAGGCTCATCAGCATCATGATCAGTCTGCCTCATGAGCTGTAATCACAGCGAAGAGCTTCATACCCATCCTTCAAGCTCACAATCTAACACCTGTGGAGAGGGAAAGAGACCGATCGTAGGGAAGAAATTGAGCTGCAGCGTGTAGATATAGCATCTGAATAATTCAAAGCAGTTTAGTAGTGAGATACCCCAAACCCCCAAAATGTAGAGACTTGCATATAAATTATATGAATTTCAAAATATATTAATTTTAATTGATTTAGAAAAGGGACTCCTAAATGGACAAAAATACCAAATTCAAACTGTGTCATCATTTACTCACACTCATAATTCTCCAAACCAGTAATACTTTCTTTCCTCTACATAAAAGAAGATATTTTGAATTGTCCTGGCCAAGTAGGTTGAATTTAAATGCTTTTAAATCTGTGACAGATCCAAGACTATATGATCTTGGACTTGGACTCGAGAGATGAACTGGAACACTTAGCTCTTTAAAAAAAATTACATAGTTTATGATGCTAATGTTGCAAAATTATAAAATAATTGTAAAATATAATAATAATAAAATAATTATTAATGTTCCAAATCAATTAATTGAAAATTTGCCATATGATTACATATAAATGTATAAATGGCAAATGATAGCTTAATATTGTATTTTGTTTAACATCTTTAAAACATAAAATGAGTTTGAGATCAAATTGCCAAACCCCCTTTGAAGAGCCCTGATGTGGATAGCAATGTTCAAATGATGTGTTGTCTGAAAAAAAATATATACTGGAAAGTAATAAAGGTCATATTTAAAGGAATTTATTAAGTTAAAGGGATAGTTCACCCAAAAATGAAAATTATGTCATTAATAACTCACCCTCATGTCGTTCCAAACCAGTAAGACCTCCATTTATCTTCGGAACAAAGTTTAAGATATTTTAGATTTAGTCCGAGAGCTCTCAGTCCCTCCATTGAAACTGTGTGTATTTTATACTGTCCATGTCCAGAAAGGTAAGAAAAACATCATCAAAGTAGTCCATGTGACATCAGAGGGTCAGTTAGAAATTTTTGAAGCATCGAAAATACATTTTGGTCCAAAAATAGCAAAAACTACGACTTTATTCAGCATTGTCTTCTCTTCCGTGTCTGTTGTAAGACAGTTCAAAACAAAGCAGTTTGTCATATCCGGTTCGCGAACGAATCATTCGAGGATCTTTTTGAACCAGTTCACCAAATCGAACTGAATCGTTTTAAACGGTTCGCATCTCCAATACGCATTAATCCACAAATGACTTAAGCTGTTAACTTTTTTAATGTGGCTGACACTCCCTCTGAGTTCAAACAAACCAATATCCCGGTGTAATTCATTTACTCAAACAGTACAGAGGTCTTACGGGTTTGGAAAAACATGAGGGTAAGTTATTAATGACATAATTTTGCAAATTGGGCGAACAAACCTTTTAATGACCATAGCAAAAAAATCTCCTAACAGAGCAACCACAGGTATAGTTCATCAAATCAACTAAAAACATCATTCACTAAGACTGACAACCAGAAAATGTCCAAAATATTATTTTTGTTAGCTTGAAATGTATGAAAGATCTGATTCTTTTATAAAAATGCCACTAAATTTGTTGTTATTATTTAATGCAATGACATTCATAACGTATGGCTTAATTGCCCAGATATTATAAGGGCAAATTTGTATAGATTTCATAGAGGTTTAGATCAGTCTAAGCAGAGGTGATCTTGGTCTTATATTCTTTGTAAAACTGCCTGATAATAAATTGTAGTATTGAATGTCATGTTTATAATAGCTTTAATAATGACAAAGCTCTGATACAGTATGTAGTGCAGTTATCCTGCATCTACACAAAAGTATTTCTAGAGCTCAGTTGCCAAAGTTAAAATTTAGAGCTCATTACAATATAACTCTGTAACATTTGCAGTAAAGTGAATCTTCCCCCCTGTGTCTATTTAGCCCTACATTAAATGTTAATAGAGGTCAGGTTGGGGTAGTGACCGTGGGAACTGGGCCGGACTCGATGGAGGAATTACGCAAGGATGATGATAGGGCAAGGGGCCAACAACCCTCCAGTTCCCCCAACCATACTAGCCAGAACCATTGCAGTGTTAATGAGCAGAAAAAGCTAGAGAAGAGCAGAGGTTATTGCCATGCAGACGGCTGAGCCAAAAGCATTATGATTCAAGAGATCCAAACAAGCCTTAATGGTGAACTCTTTCTGCCACTCAGAGACATTCATATTACATCAAAAATATCAGACCCTCAGCTCCTCTCACAGTGGTTGAAGCATGTTCTGTTAAATAGATCTGAAACGTATTATTTATTTGTTTTCTTTGTAAAACCCTGCTAACATGCAGTGGTTAATGAAACACAACAACCTTGAATTAATTTGCACAAGGTGTCAAGGTGTTTCATATACCATTGAAAGTTTATATATATATATATGGGTCAAAGTCGAGACATCCCATTTTGGTTTCCAAATAAAATTACATTTATAAAAATGATTTTATATGCATAGAAAGTATATTATATGTAAGGTGTCTACTTTATGATTTCAAAATAACTTTTTTGGAAATAAAATGTCAAAAATGGGTGGAAAACAATGTTCAGTCATCATTCAGTGTAACAAATATATTTATGTAAAAATGAAACAACATACTTATTCTGACCTGTACCTATTAAAATGTACATAAAAAATTAATATATATATATATATATATATATATATATATATATATATATATATATATATATATATATATATATACATATATCCCAATCTTGTGGATTGTTCAAATTCACTACTCTTTCGAGTTGTTCGGGATGAAAACATCCACTCAATTAAACTGCTGTAAAAATGTATCAGATTCATATTTTTTTTCAATTTTTTTTGCATAAATCTGTTAATCAACCTCAGTCCTGATCAAAACTACCAAATGTTTTTAAAAAAATCCAATATTTTAACTCTTTAATTGCCAAGTTCATAAATGATGTCACTGATTTGGGGAAAAAAACACACAAAATGACTTATTTTCAATATAAAAGTAATTGTGGCTGGATTTTTTTTTTTACTTTTTATAACAGTCTTGGGCATGTCAAAGATTAGTAGCAACATTGACTTTGATGCATTTTTAGTTTTTGTGCAACATTAAATTTAATTTTTTTTCTCCCTAATTTGTTGTTGGTGGCTGTTTTTGCCCCATTGACTTCCATTATAACGACATTTTTTGATTGCAAAGCCATGACACCATGTAATCATGCATTCTTGATTGTTTGTGGTTTACCCTTTTGGGAAGAGGTAAAATTTGTTAATTTTACAGTTGATCACTAGGTGGGACCATTAACCCTTTAGATAGGCCTGTGCAAAAAAAGGCTTAGTTTCTGGCTTGTATATGGAGGTATATGGAGTATAACAGCAAATTATAGTGTTTGTGTGTGTGTGAGATTCTTGATTGTTGGTGGTTTTCCCTGTTGGGAAGAGGTAACATTTGTTATTTTTACAGTTGATCACTAGGTGGGACCATTAACCATTTAGATAGGCCTGTGCAAAAAAAGCTTAGTTTCTGACTTGTATATGAAGCTATATGGAGTACAACAGCATATTATATTGAGTGTGTATGTGTGTGTGTGTGTGTGTGTGTGTGTGTGTGTGTGTGTGTGTGTGTGTGTGTGTGTGTGTGTGTGTGTGTGAGAAAGAGAGAGAGAGTGTGTGTGAGAGAGACCTTTGCGCACTTACCTTAATGTATTTCAGAAAATCACAATGTACACCTCAGCTCTTAGAACTACATGGAGTAAACAAAAGTGTATTTATGCACCTGCTGCCTTTTAATGGTGGTGAAAGTATTCGGTTGTTAAGTGATGACGTAAGAAGCGCTGTTTCCGGGTCCAGGCCTCAACTGCATGATTATATGGTGTCATGGCTTTGCAATCAAAAAATGTCGTTATAATGGAAGTCAATGGGGCAAAAACAGCCACCAACAACAAATTAGGGAGAAAAAATTTAACTCTAATGCTGCACAAAAACTAACAATGCATCAAAGCCAATCTTGTTACTAATCTTTGACATGCCCAAGACTGTGATAAAAGGTAAAAAAAATCCAGTACACAATGACTTTTTATATTGAAAATATGTAATTTTGTGTGTGTTTTTTCCCAAATCAGTGACATCATTTATGAACTTGGTAATTAAAAAGTTAAAATCTTGGATTTTTTTTAAAAAATGTGGTAGTTTTGATCAGGACTGAGGTTGATTATTAGATGTATGCAAAAAAAAATGAAAAAAATATTTATCTGATACATTTTTACAGCAGTTTAATTTAGTGGATGTTTTCATCCACGAACATCCCGAAAGGGTAGTGAATTTGCCCACAGTGTGCCGTTGAGTTTTTGAAAAATTTCAAAACATTTTCCCAAAATATGGGTCAATATAAGATTTGTCACCAAAAATCATTCCATTAGCTCAAACACAGAGAAAGTTGTGGCCAAAATAAGACTCAACTTTACCCCCTAGTGGACGAAAACATCCCCAACAATGCACAAGGGATATATATATATATATATATATATATATATATATATATATATATATATATATATATATAAACAGGTGCATCTTTGTAAAGATGACGGATCGTCTTTTTAAAGATGCCGTTTCACCTATTGCGTTTTTGCATGCGGTCGTTACCTGGCACTGGGTGATGGTTACGGTCACTGCCTCATGTGTCTGGGCAAACACACTGAAGCGGCGTTCGCAGATGAGTCATGTTCCCATCGCGGGAAGATGACCGTCTCGGGGCAGTGGGACAGGCTACGTTTCCTAAAGGGGGGCGGAGCTCCATTGCCACCACTGCGATCTAAGGCTCATCCTGGCAGCCGACAGGCGAGAACTATTTCCAGCAGTGGCATGGGTGGTTTTGAGGATTACAGCAGTGGCAACCCCCTCAAGGAACCAACCCTTGGGGGCCCACCGCTCCTCTAGCACTCCGATCCAGTTGAGCGTCCAAAGGAATGCACTGGACCCTCTTCAAGTGCAGGTGCAGGTGCACCAGGCCAAGATACTGAAGGACCTGCATGAGGGTGGTCATGATCCGGAAGTTCTGAAAGAGCTCTGAACTGCCGCTGATCTTGCACTCAGAACGACGAAGGTCACTTCAAGATCTCTATGTCGTGCGATTTCCACACTTGTGATCAAGGAGTGCCATCTCTGGCTGTGTCTGGTTGATATGAGGGATGCCAACAAAGATCGGTTCCTTAATGCCCCTGTGTCCCAGACCCGCCTCTTTGGTGATCCTGTCGAGAACCTGTTTGCAGTGATTGACCTGAAGGACGCATACTTTCATGTGTCGATCCTTCCACACCACATATCTTTTCTGCGGTTTGCGTTTGAAGGACGGGCATATCAGTACATGGTCCCAGTGTTATCCAATCTCACTGAGTGGGTAGTGTTTCGACAATGATAAATGGAACTTCTTGTTGCGAGCCCCAAGCCTACAGCAAAAGGGGCACAGGTGGCTGGCACAGGGCACTGAAAGGGGCAGCATCCATGATAATTTGGTGGGAATCCCAAATCGTTTGTAATCCGATGTGACATCAGGAGTGAACAACTGAAAGGGAATGTCTCTGTTACGTATGGTAACCCTCGTTCCCTGAAGGAGGGAATGGAGATTTCACGTCCCGTCGCCATGGCTGCTGTACCAGCTCTGAGCGGCCAGGTCACCGGCTCGGCTCCTCAGCGAAAACCTGGTATGCTTTGCACCTTCTGCCTTTTTATGCTCACGCTGTGATCAGCTGCAGCTGGATGTAATAATTGCATGCCAATGTGCATTGGCTTGTTTAGTTTACACTTGAAGTAGATTGATCTATCAGTTGATATGCCAATTCGTCGGTCATCTGATGTGACGTCTCCATTTCCTCCCTCAGGGAATGAGGGTTACCATTCGTAACGGAGACATTTAGTCTTCTGTAAATGATTGTAAAAATGTACGATAATCATAATATTTATTTATTTATTTTTATTATTTTTTTCAGTTAGTTACATTAACCTTGGAGGTGATGTCCTGTTTTTCCAAACAATGGTCGCTGCTTTTTATGCTTTGTTATGTCTTGCTAATGGTACCGATATTACAAACCGCAGCTTTAAATAAACTCAGCCAATAGGGGTTTAAGCTCACAGTATGATTCAACTGTACAGTAATGTGAATGTGTTAAGCTTTATTGTGGAGTTTTCAATGAATTTTTTGGAAGTGCAGTCATTCACTGTATACATAAAGCGATATCGGGGTTGGCAGGTTTTGTTTGACCCAGCCGTGTCTTTAAGGAGAAGCCCACAGCCAGAGTGAGTTACAACACAAATGTACTGTCAGACTGAAATGTTGTGTGAGAAACACTAGTGGAGAATTGAAAGTGCTACAGACATTAATGCTGAACACGGTTTCTGAGCTGCCGTTCCTTTTGGATGGGTGGGTGGATGGCATGTTTTAGAAATGTGTGTTTGAGGCTTTCCTGGAGATTGGATGAGTTTGTGTGAGACATATGAAATGTAAATGTTATCTTTCTCCAGGGACTGAGAGGCTACATGTTGTGCAGTTTCTAACTCTGAAATGTATATTTATTTATTTATTATTTTTAGGCTTTGGATAGAATTGTCAAATGCAAGGTGTCAGAATGTTTGTGGGCTTGCATAATGTCAGAGCTCTCAATTGCACAGCACGCACACATAAACACATGCTTGGACACACTGATATATGCATGCATGTATCGCACACTTTGCTGACACATTGGCAGACCCACAAGACAAGCACGCACACACATTTCCCCTGAGTCCTCCGGCATACACGTTCACTTAGAACCATTTCTGCCAGCAGTGCTGGTTTTTAACAGGTTCATTCTCTGAAACAGCTTACCAATGCTGCCACTGACTTCTTGGGGTGCTATTGTTTTGTTTCCCCACAGTGTAGTTACATAATCTTTTCCCTACACCATTCCTGCTAAAAAAAAAACCCTTACATCAGCCTATAGCTTTTCTGTTCTTTGCTGGTTTAAGCTGGCATCCTAGCATGTTCAAGCAGATAAGTGCCCAAAACCCCTTTAAACCATCCAACAGACCAGCCTGACCCATCTGGGAATTAAGAAAGATTTTTTTCCCCCCAATAGGGATTCCAAAACTGTATAATAATATAAAACAATTTTCACAGTTGCAATATGTGTGTGTGTGTGTGTGTGTGTGTGTGTGTGTGTGTGTGTGTGTGTGTGTTGTTTTCTATTTATTTATATATTTATTTATGTTTAATACTTGCCTATCTTTTACAGTTACTTATTCTACATTATGCCCTTGGCCTATATATATATATATATATATATATACACGTTTGGAAAAATCATGATGGTTTACACCCAGTTTTTCATGTAGGGACCATGGTAAATGTTTCAAATTCTAATAGCATAGCTGTGTTAATGTACAGTATATGGCAATAATTCTGTGAAAAAAGAATTTGTAAATATAGGTAATTATATTTCTGCTGCCTTTGTATGATTGTCCATCCATATCTATAGTCTAATTTTCTCTCTTTCTGTACTTATCTGTAGAATTTCAGACCAAATCAATTCCAGGCAGCATCTGTTATTTTTTCCCGCTCTCAGATGCTCTGATATATATATATATATATATATATATATATATATATATATATATATATATATATATATATATATATATATATATATATATATATATATATATATACACAACGTATATTTCGGACTATAAGTCGCACCTAAGTATAAGTCGCATCAGTCCAAAAATATGTCATGATGAGGAAAAATATAAATTGCACTGGACTATAAGTCGCATTTATTTAGAACCAAGAACCAAGAAAAAACATTACGGTCAACAGCCGCGAGAGGGCGCTCTATGTTTTCAGTGTAGACTACAGGAGCACTGAGCAGCATAGAGCGCCCTCTCGCGGCTATAGACGGTAATGTTTTCTCTTGGTTCATTTCTCTCGGTCCATGTTAAATTAATTTTGATAAATAAGTCGCACCTGACTATAAGTCGCAGGACTAGACAAACTATGAAAAAAGTGCGACTTATAGTCTGGAAAATAAAGTATATATATATATATATATTTTTTTTTTTTTTTATGTCTGTTGCACTGAAATATAGAGGTTATTCAATAAAATGCTTTTCTCATATGAGAAATGTGTAAAAATCTTAAATTATTCACGCTTTGTATGTCACCAATAAGAGCCACACTAATAAAATGGCATTCTGAGATATTGAACTAGGTAGCCAAATCTCATTTTAAAAATTCATCAGCCAGGCATAATCTCTGGATATTGTAATTCCATACACAACATTCCAAACATACAAAATTTTAATAAAGAAAAGAGAAAATAAAAAGCATAACTGACACTTTTTTTCATTTTGCATGCTGGCAATTGACAGCAGACTCTCATACGTTAAGTTACTTTATTTAGATCCATAGTCATTTAGATTTTTTAATGCTGTGATCTTTACACTACCTCCTCAAGCTGTCCTCATTCAGACATTCTGCCCCTGAGT
Source organism: Carassius carassius (assembly GCF_963082965.1). Lineage (NCBI taxonomy): Eukaryota > Metazoa > Chordata > Actinopteri > Cypriniformes > Cyprinidae > Carassius > Carassius carassius. Next base: position 24,983,225 of record NC_081760.1, read on the forward strand.
ACTGACGAAGACCCTCATCCCTGAACCATTTGTCATTTATTTAACATTACACCCCTGGGTGTTTTGGAGGCTTTTAGCCACAGTGGCCTCGACAGAGCCTTTCATTGTCAGTTTTAGACAGAGCTGGGAGGCTCAAAGCACCTCCCATGTGACAACCTGTATGTGTGTGTGTGCGCATTCATCAGTTATACAAGTTTCATAATTGATTAAAGTGGGGGGGGGGATATGGCAAAAAACTAAATCTAATTTTTTTGAAATATTTGACCAATTCAAGATTCAGTTTCAGTTATTTTAACATTTAACTAGTCAGTTTAAAAATTTAAGTATAGCCTGATTTAAGTAACATTCTATTAAAGTTTAAAACCTATGAAAAACTTGCAAATAAAAACTTGCAAACTAGCACTAATAAATAATGTTCTGTTTAAAGTGCACCACACATAAAAGGGTCAACATGGTGTAAATGTAATACAAAAGACTTGTTAAATGTCTTTGCAGAAAAGATGAATGAAATTTGAAGGCAAATATTATACAAACTTGTCCAAAACATATCCTATATGTTCATAAATAATATAGCATAAGAAAAATGCTAAACAGTTCTTAGCCAGAAAGTACACACTGAACAAGTCAAAGCAATTTATATTTAAGTATAGCACCAGTAGACTATTAACAGTAAATATTTTGTAAAAACATTACAAGCAGTACGTTTCCACTGGTGCAGAGCAAACAGATCAGGGCACGCATTTTTTATTAATTTTTATGGGTCTCGATTAATTTATTTTAACAAATCTTTGGAGATTCGAAAAGAAATCTTGCATTTCTGCAAATGTAATCACGTGTGTCTGTGATGATTATAGTACCCATGTGCTGAAAAAAAAAACTATTGCTGAAGTGAACCTTAAAAGACCATGCATGTAACCCCTCTGGCTTCACTCAACCTACTCCAAGTAGGAGTAGGATTCAAACCGACGTTTCCAGCATGGGAGGCAAGTATGCTAACAAGGACGCTAAAGACCACAGCCTCTAACATACCTCTTGAGATCAAGGGAGTGAGGTTTACTCACAGCTCTTACCAGCTGGTCTCCGTTACACACACATGTGAGAGGTTAATCAGGTGTGTTCAAAACATGATTAAGAAAATCAGAAAATTTGACCAGCAATAATTGAAAATGATGGAGAGAGTGTGAGAATGTATCTGTGACCAAAATGTCCATAGCCCTTATTGAGCCAAGTAGGGGCAAAGACACACACTGACATTTCACTGTCCCCTAAGGAAAGACAGAGAGATTGAGAGATACAAGGAAAGAGGGAAAGGGGAAAGACTAGGGTGACTGTCTCCGTTTTGACAGACTGTGTGCCATTGAACACAGAGACAGACATCTAGACTTCTGACCCCCATGGCAAACCTGAAAGCACTGGAGACTGAGCAGAGCTTTCTTTCTCCCCTGAAGGGCATTTGAGAATTAACTTCACTGTGTCTTTGCAAGTGAGTGGCAAGCTGACGGTGATTGCACACATATTGTTTGAATGTTGGAATGCTAATGTATATGTGCTGGGCATTGTCAATGAATTGGAGAAAAAAGACGCTAGAACTGTTGCAATTTTGGTGCCATCTGTCTTCTCTTTCTCTGAAGATTTATTTGCTAGCCAACTGATATCACTGGCATGTTAATATGCAATTATGGACTTAATAAAGCCCAGATTAGTCCTGTCAGACGTCATAATGATTTTGTCTTTCTGATTCTGGTCTGTCAAAATGTAAAACCGGCCTGCTCCGTTTGGGCATATTCAGATGTTTTTGTATTTCGGTGTGATTTCCCATGAGCAGGCCCACACGGAACTACACTGACAACTGCACTGTAAAACTGCAAAACTGGAACACCTGTCATTCATAAAATTCTGCAAACCTTCTGCTCCTTGTGTGTTTGTTTGCTTATTAAATATTAAATATTCTTTCCTTATTTTATTACTTAGCAACATTTTGCAGCACAATTCTGTTAACTTTAGTTAGATGCAAGTTAATGTAATGATGAGCAATACTTTTACAGCATTTGTCATTACTGTCATTATTATTGTATTTAAATATATTTGTAACTACATATTTGTAGTGATACATTTGCAATTCAGTGCATTTAAAATAATATAAACTACTTAAAATGATACACTACAGTTAAAGTTTAAATCAAGCACTTTGTTTGCACATTGTTAGGTTATGACTGCAGGGAAATTTTTTGCACATACTGTATGTGATTTCTTTCTTTCTTTATTTTCCCTGATCAGAGTGTGACTAGGACAAACCACAGAGAATCTGATATTTTCAGTTCTGATTTTGGCCACTTTGTAGTTCAGTTCTAAATCAGATGCTGGTCCAATATTTTGTAATTTGAATCTGAAGTCATATCAGAATTAGTGCGAACTTAACGTCACTTTAGACCATCATTCATCGCAATTCTGCATGGATGGGAGTCACTTCAAAGAGAAATCAGTAGTTCTTTGGTCATTCTTTTAATATGGATGATAGCTTCTAAAGAAGTCAGTGGAGGGACAATGAGATGTAAGTATCATGGTGACATCTCTATGCATTAAGGCTTGCAGTGTTCATTTATCCTTTTAGTGTCACAGATTGTGATGAATTGTTTATTAAACTGAAAAGGAAGAAAACACCGCAGCAAAATAAGAGAATAGTGTAACAAAACATATTTAAACAAGGCCTGACAAAGAATTCAGGAAACAAAGGGCTATACTGTATACACAGGGAAATCCAGAAGCAAAACAATGCAGGGAGATAATCACAAGTATCTAAGGGAACAGATTTACAGGAAGAAGACACAGAAAGAGAGAGAACGCAAACTAAAATCCCATGAATAATTTCAACATAATAGCCCTAGATACAACTCAAAAACGCTGAATAACCGCAACAGTCAACACATATCAAAATAAGTGCACTTATTTACAGCATATGGTTTGAACGACTTCTGATTTTTTAAAGTCAACTTTTATGTGATGAAAGTCGAGTCGAAATCGATTAGTCACTAATTACGTCATCAATGAACAACTAAGTCTGGAGCTGTGACAAACCCCTTGTGCACAGCTATGATATGACACCGTGCTGCCCACATGGCTATTGCTCCTATAACAGCTCATTTTTATCAGTTCTTTTGGATTTGTTTTATTTGTCACAGATTTCTGCTCGTTCTAAATCAGATATAGATAAAGGTGCACAGTAAAGATTACATTTATATGAATGCATTAGTGAGAGCGATTGCAAGTGTGTATTAATTCTACATGGCAGCGTCTCTATAGTAGTAGTGACGCTGTGGGATTTAGTTAAGAAATATAAGCTCAAACTTTTCAGTTTCTAGGCTATTTTATTAAGAAATCATAGAACTGTCACAGTGTCTGGGTTGTGTCCCTGGGTTTTCACTAGATGTCCCCCTTTCTCACGGTGTCTGTCACCTTATCACTTCCTGTTCCCTTATTTGGTCACCTTCCTCCTTGTTAGTAATTGATTGTTCCCCACCTGTCTCCTGTTCCCTCATTATCCTTCTGTGTATTTATACCTGGTCTGTCTGAGTCTGTGTGACGGAGTCCTTGTTTAATGTTGAAAGTTTATTCATGTCCGTCGCCTTGCCTTGCCTTGCCTTGCCTTGCCTTGCCTTGCCTTGCCTTGCCTTGCCTTGCCTTGCCTTGCCTTGCCTTGCCTTTGTGTCTTGTTTATGTTTGGATTTGGATATTCTGGTTTTGACCCGGCCTGGACTGTTTACCCCTTTTGGATTACCCTTTAATAAATGACTTACCTGTGATTGGTTCCTTCTCCTGTGTTTTCTGTAACACCGATCGTGACAAGAACAGTGTTGACTATACATTTCCGTGCTGATTGATTCTGTGCGCACGATCTGCATATGACGTACAAGCTACTGTCTGTAGCCTATGCGTGTGTGTTACAGTGCAGTAGTGCATTAAATTAGAACAGTGATTAATTTACCTGAACAACAAGCCGTTCAATTTCGAGCATCCAGTAATATAATCACACATGTCTTGTGGAGCTTTTAGAGTATACATTTATTTGCTATTTTAACTGTTAGGAAACTGAAAAGTCCTTCAAATATTTCTTATCCTGTTGCGCCCTCTAAAGGACCAGCGACTAGTGGACGTCAAGCTTAAAGCTCATGGCAGAGCTTTAAATATAAAATTTACTTTAAAGTAAAACTTAAACTCTCCTTAAGTAAAACTTAAACTCTCTTTAACACTTAACTGACATTTTTTGTTAATATTGTATTAAATGCAAATAGTTTTCTTTATGCTTTTAATATTGGAAGTAAACTACAAGTGCACCTTCAAAATAATTAAGCACACTTCTTTTTCACAGGAGCATAATTAAGCATTAACTAATGTTAATAAATTGAACCTTATGGTAAAGTGTTAACAATTAATAATGTTTTCAGCTACATATAACACCACTGTACGCTCTTGCTCCATTATCACGTTTACTGTGTAAAAATCGGAAAAAGATTCTGTGTTGCCGCCAATTGGAAACTTTACATTTAAATAAATACATGCAGGGAAGGACTTCTACATAAGCTATTTTTAGTTTTAGTTGTGTAAGGTTTTTTTCAACTATGAAGTCTTGGAGGACTAAGACTTGCCAGCAGAATAAATCTAGCCTGTAAACAGTGATCTTTCCAATGGATGTTTTACTGGTTTGGACTTTTCTTCTCTTATTGTTGTACATTGCAATGCAATATAAATCCACGCAGGCCAAAGAAGTGCCACCTGGATAATACAAAGATTCTTCGTTTTTTTTGCTTCCTCTGTATTTAACGGCAACCCTGCTTCTGTTGTCATTATTTTCTTCCCTCAGTTCACTTTCTCTTTATTCTCTAGACATCAAGCTTTGTGAACATATTTACACTTTTGCAATTTTCTTCTAATCTTTGTTGTTTTGTCTTTACCCAATATAAAGAGAAGGGGGGGGGGGGTTAGAGAGCCTATTTGTGTGATTTTTACCACCCTCTTCCTTCACTCTCTCTTTCTCTCAGTGTCTCTCTGATTTTATTTATTTATTTAGCTATTTATTTTTCCTGCCTGTGGGAACGGCTCAAAGTGAAAAATTATGCAACGTACAAATTTTTCCCTTGAGGCCAGGTGTTGGCACATAATGGCCCATATAGGTGCAGTAACTAAGATCTGGTTGGACAGGGAGGGGGGGGGGGTTGAATATCATCAGGTTTTTTTTCCCCTACTTCAAGGCAACTTTTTTACTATTCCTAGAAACAATCTACTGTTTTTTTATACTTTTGTTCAGCCTCTCTCTTGTGTTTTCCGTCTTGTTTTTGCTCGTTACAGCTGGCTTAGGAGCTGAACTGAGCTGATGTTTTGATAGGCTCTTCAGTTTTTAAGCACATCACACAACTGCAGCAACGTCTTAATTTTGTCCAAGTCATACTAATATGGGAAACGTACAGATTTTGCATTTGTACTGAAATGCATCACAGCAAGTGGGAGGTGGGACGCTAATTCACTGTAGCTTGTTAATAACCCCTGAACTACAAAAGAGTGAATTAGTATTGATTATGATGACCCGACTCCCTTCAGCTCAGACTGTTTGTGTTCGATTTATTAATGCCTCTCTGTGTTTGCCAAAAAGCCAGTTTAATTGAAACAAATACCAAGTGGCCCATATACAGGCGCTCTGACTCTCAAATCATGCAAACATGCACAGACTCTTATACTCCCCTTACACACTCAATAAACATATAACGACCCATGCATCCATACACACAGTCATAAAAGAATGAATAAGCGTGTGCACATCTCACATGCATATGTAATTACATGTATCCGCCTGTGCTCTTTGTAAATTCTGCCATATCGACTGCATATTTACTGCAGCTGCTTTATTCTCCAGTTAATTGCTGCTGTTTGTGAACCTCTGAAAGACTCACATGTGTATCTGGCGGTGGATGATTTTTAAGTGTGTTTAGACAAATACTCGATCGTCTCTCATTATTCTTCTCTGAATTTGAATTGGAGTTGTTTTCATTGCTGAGAACAAATCAAACATGGCCTTGTTAAACTATGTGTTGGATCTCTCAATGCACCTGGTAAACCCATTCACTGCCAGACAGATCAAACATCTGTTTAAAATACAAAGCACACGTTTGACATGTTTAGATTTTGTCTTACACTGTAAAACCTGATTAAAATCCGCTGACAATATACTCACCCCCTACAAGTTTGTTTCTTAATCAGAATAGATTTGGAGAAATTCATTGCATCACTTGCTCACCAATGGATCCTCTGCAGTGAATGGGTGCCATCAAAATGAAACTCCAAACAGCTGATAAAAACATCACAATAATCTACATGTAATCCACTCGACTCAATCGATTAATGTCTCTCTCCATGACATTGCTTCCTCCAGTGAGAAACTCCTTTCCCCACTGTTTATATAATCCCAAAATGCTCTCAGTAAAAGTGGTTGTGTGAGGTGGTCCGCTGACTGTGCACATTAAGGTAATAGGTTGCTTTAAGCTTTAATTGCTCTGATGGTAGTAAAATTTCTTATTATGGAATTTATACATGGATCATTGTGCATGATTAATTTGTTCCATTTTTATTCCATATATACTTATTAAAAAATGCTTAATTGATTGGAATTAAACCTACGTCTCCCATTTGTGCTAACCGCTATGCCACAGCTCCACCTAAACATTTCTAATGCATAGCTGTGGTGAGCTCAGGTTCAGCACTCTCAGAAGAGTGTGTTCACTTATTGTAACAGGATGAGATACACTTAGAGGAGAAGATTATAAGAGCTATAGGGAAGCATTTTCTTTTTAATCTTGTATATAAATCTAGGATGGGGCGGGGGGAGTGAAATCTGTCAAGCAGTGGGAAATAGAAGGAAAATGTGCATTAAAGAAGCTCTCTTTATCCTTCGCTTCCTCTCACGTATCTAAGATGCAAGAAATCTAGATGCAAGGACAGTTTCCATTTGCATGCCTCCTCTAGAGCCAAAACAAGAACTTGTTTTGCGTGTTCACTATGTGTGATCACAAGCATGTGCATTTTTTATGTGCCTGTTTTATTAAAGTGTGCCACATTTCCTCTGAGAGTCATTTTTGCTAAACTCTCTACAAGAGAGAAAAAAAAAATTATTGGTAGGAGTCAATGGAAAATCCTCTTAAGCGGAGCAGGACAGCTAATTAAAATAAAAATGCAGGTCAGCTCTGCATAATGACTGTACATTAAGTGCCTCGTTTTTTTTTTCTTTTTGAATTTATATGTTTGGATGTGTTTGTGTTAGCAGTTTCTCCATTCCGTTTCTTCTCGCAAGATCGTTGGTGCTTTAGGCTAATTACCATCTAAGGCTTGTTATGGCAATTCAGCACACTGCACAGGCGGATTAACAATTCTGTGTGTAATGTGTTAGAAGGAAACAAATGCAATGCTCATGTTTTTGTCAGAAACGTCATCATAGCTTTCTGAGTACTTTAGAATCATGGCCTAGCAGTAAGCTTGAAAGTTGCCAAGATATTAACCTCTAGTTTCATTTATTCATTTTCAATAAAAAGTAACAAAATAACCCAAAGTTAAGCTGAATTACGTAAACTAAATGTGGTCATGTTGAAAAACAAAATGTACTGCAACAAATTTGTCTTTTTGAACTGCATACATTACGGTACATAAATTACAGTAATACATACATTTTGGAGCATCGAATACATTTATTTATATTAATGGTTTCCATGCAAATTCTTTTATTCTCAAGGCTGCATTTATTTGATAACTAATAATGATGATAATAATTATATATATTTATTTATATATATATATATATATATATATATATATATATATATATATATATATATATATATATATAATTTATTCCTGTGATGCAAATTTTCAGCAGTCATTAGTCTAGTCATCAGTGTCACATGATGCCTCAGAAATCATATTAGAATTCTAATATGCAGATTTGCTGCTCAATAAACATTTCTGATTATACAACCCGAATTCCGGAAAAGTTGGGACGTTTTTTAAATTTTAATAAAATGAAAACTAAAAGACTTTCAAATCACATGAGCCAATATTTTATTCACAATAGAACATAGATAACATAGCAAATGTTTAAACTGAGAAAGTTTACAATTTTATGCACAAAATGAGCTCATTTCAATTTTGATTTCTGCTACAGGTCTCAAAATAGTTGGGACGGGGCATGTTTACCATGGTGTAGCATCTCCTTTTCTTTTCAAAACAGTTTGAAGATGTCTGGGCATTGAGGCTATGAGTTGCTGGAGTTTTGCTGTTGGAATTTGGTCCCATTCTTGCCTTATATAGATTTCCAGCTGCTGAAGAGTTCATGGTCGTCTTTGACGTATTTTTCGTTTAATGATGCGCCAAATGTTCTCTATAGGTGAAAGATCTGGACTGCAGGCAGGCCAGGTTAGCACCCGGACTCTTCTACGACGAAGCCATGCTGTTGTTATAGCTGCAGTATCTGGTTTTGCATTGTCCTGCTGAAATAAACAAGGCCTTCCCTGAAATAGACGTTGTTTGGAGGGAAGCATATGTTGCTCTAAAACCTTTATATACCTTTCAGCATTCACAGAGCCTTCCAAAACATCCAAGCTGCCCATACCGTATGCACTTATGCACCCCCATACCATCAGAGATGCTGGCTTTTGAACTGAACGCTGATAACATGCTGGAAGGTCTCCCTCCTCTTTAGCCCAGAGGACACGGCGTCCGTGATTTCCAACAAGAATGTCAAATTTGGACTCGTCTGACCATAAAACACTATTCCACTTTGAAATAGTCCATTTTAAATGAGCCTTGGCCCACAGGACACGACGGCGCTTCTGGACCATGTTCACATATGGCTTCCTTTTTGCATGATAGAGCTTTAGTTGGCATCTGCTGATGGCACCGCGGATTGTGTTTACCGACAGTGGTTTCTGAAAGTATTCCTGGGCCCATTTAGTAATGTCATTGACACAATCATGCCGATGAGTAATGCAGTGTCGTCTGAGAGCCCGAAGACCACGGGCATCCAATAAAGGTCTCCGGCCTTGTCCCTTACGCACAGAGATTTCTCCAGTTTCTCTGAATCTTTTGATGATGTTATGCACTGTAGATGATGAGATTTGCAAAGCCTTTGCAATTTGACGTTGAGGAACATTGTTTTTAAAGTTTTCCACAATTTTTTTACGCAGTCTTTCACAGATTGGAGAGCCTCTGCCCATCTTTACTTCTGAGAGACTCTGCTTCTCTAAGACAAAGCTTTTATAGCTAATCATGTTACAGACCTGATATCAATTAACTTAATTAATCACTAGATGTTCTCCCAGCTGAATTTTTTCAAAACTGCTTGCTTTTTTAGCCATTTGTTGCCCCCGTGCCAACTTTTTGAGACCTGTAGCAGGCACTAAATTTTAAAATGAGCTAATTAAGTGGATAAAAGTGTAATATTTCTCAGTTTAAACATTTGCTACGTTATCTATGTTCTATTGTGAATACAATATTGGCTCATGTGATTTGAAATTCCTTTAGTTTTCATTTTATTAAAATTTAAAAAACGTCCCAACTTTTCCGGAATTCGGGTTGTAATTTTGATTACAGTGTTCAAAATAGTTTCATAATCTTCAGGAATCTTTGAGCATTCTTTTTTTCAGGAATCTTTCATGAATAGAATGTTCAGAAGAACAGCATTCATTTTAAAGTAGGGAATTTTTTTTTATAAGTGCCTTTGCTGTCACTTTTAATCAATTTAAAGTTTCCTTAATGAATAAAAGTATTAAATAAAATAATTTAAAAAAATAATAATAATAATCTTACTGACCCAAGATTTTTGAATGGAAGTGCATGTGTTTTAGAATAATTTCTGACTGATTATACAATTTGTCATTAAAGATTTAAGACTCTCTGCGCTTCCTCACTGGGTCTGTTTTAAATCATAATATCATTTTGTTTATCCAACCAAGTTCAGTCTCCTGTCGTTTCACTGGCTGACAACTCGAGCTAAGGTCAGGCATTCACAGAATCAGAAAACTTTTTTGCCCTCTGTGTTCCTGTGTAAAGTTTCATTCTGAAATCAATCTCAACCTCTGTAAATAGCAACATGATAAGGCTTCATCATTTATTAAGGTGCTGCCTGTTCTTTGCACTCACTTTCTTCAATATTTCTGTGCAAACCTGTGAGTCTCCTCCTCACGCACGTCTAAATTAGTCAGATGTCACGAGCTGTATGGGCCGTCCTCTCTCAATAAAAGATGAGCTGCCTCTCATGAGAGAGATTCAATGTGTAGCATCTCCCGCCGTGTTGAGTCAAGTCAGACAAACAACATGGGGGTCTCATCAAACACCGTTCCAGTATATCTCCACACAGCAAATTTGCAGAGACATAGTAGATGGAAGATAGACAGCATCACACATTTAGATAAAGCCCTTGTGGTTACTGAGAAAGACTGACAGAGAAAGAGATTGTGTCACAGGTGGTAACCTTAGCAAAACCAATGTCTTTTTCTCAGATTTTCTATCCAAATCACTTTCGCTGATATCCCAGAGGACCTCAGGCAGTGCCGCCCAGTACTGCACATCACTGAATGCTGCTCTCTGCAACTTTCTATACCTAAAAGCCTTCCGTTCTATGTCTATGCCTTATATTTTCCCATCTGTTTTAACAGTGAGAGATTGATTAATATCCAGAGTGAATATTTACCTGGGAGAAATTCAATCAGTCAGGATAATGCCGTTCACCCACTACTTTAATCTGCTCAATGATTCAGTTAGAGATCGACTCCACCTACCTGTGGGCGGCATTTCAGTCGCTGAGGTGAAAGGGTGTGTGTGGGGGGGGGGGTGTGAAATGGTTTCTTGAAGTGTACAGTATTAGAAAGAAGCAGTAAACAGTTTTTAATTTTTTTTTTTATTATTATTATTTTTGTGGTATATATGATTGTTTGAGCATGTTTATGTGTGCATGTACATGTAACGTCATCTTAAGCGCAGAGGCTTATAATTTTCTCAAATTGTACTAATTATAAATGGTCTCAGATGCAAAACCTTAATGGATTTGCCTTGTGTTTTTCTTGGATTCTTCCACCTGACTGAGCCATGATTGAGCACACTATCTTCACAAAGCATAAGCAGAGCTGGCTAATTACAGTGATGTTTAAGATTTTAAAACCAATCGTGTGGTAAAAAAAAAAATATCTATAATAAAAAAAAAAAAAAACTTTCACTCAAATGGAAACTTTGCTTTTGCCAGCACATGTGTTATGATGTGCAAAGCTTTCTTTTTTCAGCTGAAAAACTGCATAAAGTAACTGTATCAATATGTGATTTAATAATTAAGATAAAAAAAAATGTAATACATTTTAAAAATCAGAACAACATACAAATATCCTTAAGTGCAACTAGAGATAGTTACGTGCAATAAGAGATAAGAATTAAGAATAAAAAGAAGATAAAAAATAAACTATTAGAAAAAGGAAAGAATAATTGGAGAGAGTATATGATGAATTGTTCTCTTATGTGAAACACCCAAGCATTTTAAAGTTTATTTTTAAGTATCATATTGTAAAAGGACCCATTATAGAACCGGTGTGTTGGGGGACAATGGCTTAGTATGTGCTGTTTATCATCACTAGATGGCAGAAAAGGGACCTGTGGAGAAAAGCTTAGACAAAGGGTGACCAGTGTTTTTCTCCAACCTTGATAAAAACTCACCTGTCTGTAGCGTTCTAGTAACCCTTAGACATTGATTAGCATGTTCAGATGTGTTTGATTAAGGTTGGAATGAAACTCTGCAGGACTGTGGCTCTCCAGCCAATATCGCATATGGAAAGCCCGGTTACTTCAAAATAAAACTTTCCACCAACACTAACTAATTATTTATGCCTTTCAGGTCCATCTCTGGTTGGCGTGGTGAGAAAAGACTGGGCATCTCAAACTAGTATTGCCCTCTCCTGGCAGGAAACTGAGCAACCACATGCTGCCATCCTGGATTATGAGATAAAATATTATGAAAAGGTAATTTACCAGCTTCTTTCTCAGATGATAAAATTACACTGCAAAGTAAAGTGTCCTAAAGTCACAATTAGGTGTCTTTACACTGACTGCTGCTCAGAAGTGACTTAAGTGCATTTACACAGCAATTGTAACTGTACAAATAAAATAATAAATAGTAAAAATTATATATATATATATATATATATATATATATATATATATATATATATATATATATATATATATATATATATATATATATATGAAAACATCAGTTACATAATGAACAGTATGCTAAATGAAAAAAGCTTGTTTTCTTTCTATCTTTATGTTCAGGAACAGGAACAGTTAAGCTACTCCTCTACACGTACAAAGTCTCCAAGCGTGATAGTGACAGGGCTAAATCCCTCCACGGTTTATGTGTTCCATGTGCGCGCCCGTACCCTCGCTGGCTACAGCAGTTACAGCCCAGAGTTTGAGTTCACCACAGGAGATGAGAGTAAGCATTTTTCTAAAAAATATCTAATTTCAATACCTGTTAGCCTAAAACACTGTAGTTATGTCCAATTTTCGGAGACGGTGGTCAGACCATGTCAGCTACGTGAGTAGAATTTTAAACAAATGCTAGCAGAGAACATTTTATGTTTATTGTGAATGGCCTCAAGTCTTGTTTGGTTCCAGTTCTGCTTTTTTTGCAGATCTAAGTGCACCATATTTATTTAAATACATACCAACCTGTCTCCTGGCATTAAGTCTATTTCTAATGGAAGTCTGATGGAAGCCCCACTGACCAACCGAGCATGAACTTAAAAGTGACTTCATTGTTTTGTGTTTCTTTCTCTTTCTTTCTCTCTCTTTCACATTCACGTGCACACACACACATACTCTTTCACTCTGTCAGACTCTGAGGAGGCAGCTGATCAGGGCCAGGTGTTGGTGATTGTTACAGCCACAGTGGGGGGCTTTTCTCTCCTCATCATTCTCACCCTCTTCCTTCTCATCAGTGGCAGGTAATGAGGGCGCAAATAATGAGGGGGCAGGTAAATACGCTCCAGGATAGATGAACAGATGTTGTGTTTATATGCATTTGCTATCTTTCTATCTATCTATCTATCTATCTATCTATCTATCTATCTATCTATCTATCTATCTATCTATCTATCTATCTATCTATCTGTCTGTCTGTCTGTCTGTCTGTCTGTCTCTCTGTCTGTTGGTCTATCTATGGGTCTATCGGACTGTCTGTGGATGTCATGAATATGTCTTTACTTTAATTCACTCATTTACCCTTAATTTAGCTCCTTGCTTATCCAGCCATCTCCTAATAGGCCTGTTGGCCATGGAGAACCTTCCTATTTTCCGATTGGTTGGACCATGTCACTGCCTAATTAGTCGGAATGCTGCAGCCTCCTGTCAGCGGCTGTGTTTGCTGCCATGAAATGGCCTGCTGTGAGACTGACAGCAAGCTTAAACATGCCACACAGTCTTGTGATTCGCAATATCAGCATGTGCAATGCGCTGTGTGAAACCTCACTCAGTCAGCCCCTGTGCCATCACATCCTAGCAAAGCTTCAGGGGCTGATGGTGTCAGATTTCTGTCAGATTTTCAGGAGACTGTTGCGAGCAGCTCTCAAATAAATCAAGAGCTCTTGATGACAGACAGAATCAGTGTCTTCATTTATCGACAAAAAGAAATTAATTCACAAATGAACACTCTTGAGATGTTCTCTCTGGAGAAGCTTTCTCGTTGCCGATCATGACTGGTCCATTCAGCACCACGGACAGGGACACTGGCTTCTGGACCACGGACAGTGCTGATGTCTCTAAACTTGTTGTATATGTATAGTACATCAACATAACAATTGATCAATTACATTTTTCTTTATTTGAACAGGTGTCAGTGGTACATAAAATCTAAGATAAAGTCAGAAGACAAAAAAAGAACACAGTATCAAAATGGACATGGTATGAGGCCTTATTTACACATTCACTCACATACGCACATATTGTATAATTATATTTTAAACTTACTCAAAAAAAAAAATCCTGATTTCAACCTTTTACATGTTTTATAGTACCATTCCCAGGATCGAAGACTTACATTGACCCGGACACTTACGAGGACCCCTCACAGGCCATTCATGAGTTTGCCAAGGAAATCGATCCATCTCGTATCCGAATCGAAAGAGTCATCGGAGCAGGTCAGAGCTCTTTTTACAGCTCACTTCAGTCTGATACTCAGCAGCCCATAATGTACTCTTGCTATTTATGCAGCAATATATAAAATGAAAAGTTTGTCATGAGTAAAAAAAAATTGGTTAGAAGATTTTTTAAAAAAAACTTCTTCCAATTTGCTCATTTATCTTTTTCTCTGTCCTTTAGTCTCTCCATCTAGGCTTTGGTTTATTTTATGTGTCTAATTAAAATATATTTCAGAGCATTTTCACAATTTAGCTCTTAAATGCCTCTTGAATCACTTTGTTATTCTCAGAAGACTTAGATTAGAATCCAATCTTCAGTGAGATAAGAAGGAAGATTTGTGAACTTGTGTCTTCGATATAGTTTGACTGCCACCTAGTGGTGACAAGTGCAACCAGTAACGCTAAATGCTATGACAGTAAATAAATGTGTTCTGCAGGCGAGTTTGGGGAGGTGTGCAGTGGCCAGCTTCGTATCCCGGGAAAGAAGGAATTTCCTGTGGCTATCAAGACTCTGAAGGGGGGATACACTGAACGACAGAGACGGGACTTCCTACGAGAGGCGAGCATCATGGGACAGTTTGATAATCCTAACATCATCAGACTGCAGGGTGTGGTTACAAAGAGTAAGCAACTTTTTGCCTTCTTTTGCATTCTGAAGTTTTATACAGCTAATTTGAAAGAAGTATCTTATGCACAGCAAGGCTGCGGTAATATTGTAAAATATCATTACAATAAGTTGATTTGCAGCTAAAGAAACTTTTCTTATTATTATCATTGTTGAAAACAGTCGTGCTGCTTGTTTAGTGGAATATATGTGGAGTATAAATACATCCTTGCTGAATAAAAGTTCTTTTAAAAAGAAACATTCTTAGCCCAAACCTTTGACTAGTTGTGTAATACCTTTCAGTAATGAGTTTAATGCAACTTCAGCAAAGTCCCTCTGTCTTATAATAGCATGGCAGATAATAAATAAATAAATGAATAAATAAATAAAACAGATGTTCATTGGGGATGCAAAATGTTTGTCTGACAAGTTTGATACACTCACAGACAATCGCTGATTTCATGCTACAAATCAAACTGTCTTCAATCTCAAAAAAAAAAAAAAAAAAACTGTCAGTGCGTGATTCTTAGGTTTTTTATATATTTTACCAGTCAATACCATGATACTAGAGTTTAATTAATATTTCAGGCTGTTTGGAGTAGTTAAGATAAAATTACAGATGCACTAGAAAGAAAAATATGTTCATGTAATCTAATCTTTAGTCATGCAAAGCCAGAGATGAGTAATATGGTAATGTCTGTCCCATTTCCCTCTGTTTTTTTCTATATAACTTACTTACAGGTGTCCTGTTTTCCTTTTTGTAGGTCGGCCTGTGATGATAGTGGTGGAATACATGGAGAATGGCTCCTTGGACTCTTTTCTGAGGGTACAAGAATGCATCATGATTATGGCACAGCACACCTGGCATTCCTCATAAACAGCATCTGTCTAGAAAGAGCATTTTGTTATTTGCCAGCAGATCGATAGTTGATATGAAATTCTTTTTGGAAAGTTGACGTCCTGCAGTCTGACAGTCTAAAACTGTCTGGTGGTTCTTAATCAGGAGGCCGGGGTCCATTTCGGGAATGCAAGAAATAACACCAAAAAGACTCAAATGAAGCTATTTCTTCTTTTTATTGTTGTCTTGAACTCATTTGTTGACTAAACTGTTCTGTTTTAGATTTACTAAAAGAAACAGACTAATGCAAGTCATTTGTTCCGGAACCGGACCCTATTGGTTTCTGTATGTTGTAGATTCAGTAACAATGTAGTGTAGTGTTGAATAGTAGTGCAGGAAAAGGTGAAAATATTGAACTATGTTGTTTCATCCACATTTCAGCACAAGAATGCCTTCAAGAACCATAAAAACAACTGTACATCAAACCAGAAATTATTTAATTAATTTGTTTATTTGTTTATTCATTCATTCAATCATTAATTCTTTGTTACACATAGAGTCATGATCTGATTTTTTTATTGAGAATAATTGTAATTTCATTGATTTAAAATGAACTACTGAAGGATAAAAGGTGATTAAAAATATAAAAAATTAAAAATCATCTATAGCACTTACTGTAAAGTGTTCATCAACTACTACACAATCACAAGCTTTAATGCTTTTTTGTTGTTGTTGATGCTCACAGGTCTGGTTTAAAGGTGTTTTTAATTTTTTTATTGTTCATTGTGATAAACCTCTCCATCTCTTCTTTTCCATCTTCTTCTTGCCTCTCCTCCTCTTCTTTTGTAGAAGCATGACGGACACTTCACCGTGATCCAGCTGGTTGGTATGCTGCGTGGCATTGCCTCAGGTATGATGTACCTGTCCGACATCGGCTATGTCCACCGGGATCTGGCAGCCCGAAATATTCTAGTGGATGACAACCTGGTGTGTAAGGTGTCGGACTTCGGTCTGTCCAGGGTGCTGGAGGACGACCCGGAGGCAGCTTACACCACCACAGTAAGCCACATACACCCACTTAAATATCGGTTCATTTAAATTCAGGCCTGTTCAGAGTTAATAAAAATCTGTGCTCCTTAGACAGCCAAAGCTGATCCTGAATCTCTGGAGTTTAGCACTATTGAATGGGATTGAGTTTATCTAAGCAGTATAACACAAGATTAAAGGCTTACTCTGAGGAGTGGTTGTGTAATTAGATTTATAATAAGATGCTAAATTTGTCTGAATACATCAAACTTTTTGATACAAGGGTCGGAGTGTGTAATTCTATACATTTACATTTCAAGAAAAGCTCAATTATGACTCATCATTACATAACAAGCAATCAGCATCTCCTTTGATTGCCTAGTAAACACAAAGTGATGCTGCTTGCTATTATAATAATAATAAAAAAAAAGATTTTGTTTCGTCAGGGGGGTAAAATCCCCATCCGCTGGACAGCTCCAGAGGCTATTGCCTACAGAAAGTTTTCCTCAGCCAGTGATGCTTGGAGCTACGGTATTGTCATGTGGGAGGTGATGTCATATGGAGAGCGGCCCTACTGGGAGATGTCCAACCAAGATGTGAGTCACTTGGTCTATTCTAATTCTACTAAATAGTCTTATGAGGCATTTTTATTTTTTTCTTGCCAAAATGTATTTCAGATTGTTAGGCTAAATATATGTTGTAAACAACATGCCTTTAATAAATATATTTTTCAAATTGAAACAAAAAAATACAAATGCAATATTACAAATATGACATATTTATGTGAGTGTGTGTGTGTGTGTGTATATATGTAAACATTGGATGTCTTGGATGTCCATAAACATTACTATTTTTAATGTTTTTGAAAGAAGTTTCTTCTGCTCATCAAGCCTGCTTTTATTTGATCAAAAATACAGAAAAAAAAAATAATATTTTGATATATTATTACAATTTAAAATAATTGTTTTGAAACTTATTATACTTTAAATTATCATTTATTTCTGTGATGCAAAGCTGAATTTTTAGGATCATTATCACATGATCCTTTAGAAATTATTCTAATATGATGATTCATTATCAAAGTTGGAAACAGTTCTGCTGCTTAATATTTTTTCAGAACATGTGATACTTTTTAGGATACTTTGATGAATAAAAAAAAAGAAAAAAAAAAAGAAGCTATGTTTTTAAAATATAAATATTTTGTAATAACAATATACACTACTGGTCAGTAATTTGGGGTCAGTAATGTTTTCTTTCTTTTTTTTAAATAAAATCAATACTTTTATTCAGCAAGGATGTGTTAAATTGGTAAAAAGTAATAGTAAAGAAAATATATTATTAGAATATACATTATTATAATTTTTTTATTATTTTGAATAAATGCAGTTCTTTTTAACCTTTTATTCATCAAATATATTAGACAGCAGAACTGTTTTCAACACTCATAATAAATTAGAATATTAGAATGATTTCTAAATGATCATGTGATAGACTGGATGTTACATGTGACACTGAAGGCTGGAGTAATGATGCTGAAAATTCAGCTTTGCATCACAGGACTAAATTATTTTTTTAACTATATTCTAATAGAAAACTATTATTTTAAGTTGTAATAATATTTCACAATATTACTGTTTTTTCTGTATTTTTGATCAAATAAATGCAGGCTTGATGAGCAGAAGAAACTTCTTTCAAAAACATTAAAAATAGTAATGTTTCCAAACTTTTGGTCTGTACTGTATATATATATATATATATATATATATATATATATTTTTTTTTTTTTTTTTTTTTAGTTCAGCAAAGAAAGAAAGAATGAAAGAGTTTACATCTCATAAAAGTTGATAAAATACAGTATCAAATTCAATATAAATGTAAATTATGTATTTTCTTTATTCCCATGGCAGAAGCAAGCTTCCATGAATTACACCTTTAATTCCAATGTGAAAATCATCTTCCCTTGGCATGTGGCCTAATCTACTTCAAATTCAAGAACATATTCTGTTAAATTATAACGTGGAACTCCTTGTTCTAAAAGTTTCCTTGTTATTCCTTTAGTTTTTTATTTACTGTCCTCACTAATTAATTGTCTGCTGTTTTTCATTGGCTGAAGTGTTTCTTTAGCAATGGCTGAAGTGTTTTATACCACTGATGGCATCCTTAAATTGCATTTGCAAAGTACAATGGTCTTGTAGAATTTGAATCTTAATAGAGTTCTGTGTGTCTTCCTGCAGGTAATTCTGTCTATTGAGGAGGGCTACAGGCTCCCTGCACCCATGGGCTGCCCCGTGGCCCTGCACCAGCTCATGCTTCTCTGCTGGCAGAAGGAACGCAGTCGCCGACCACAGTTTAATGATGTTGTCAGCTTCCTGGATAAGCTGATCCGCAATCCCAGCAGCCTGCTCACACTGGTGGAGGATGTAAATAGGTAGAATGATCACAACACCATTTTAAAATCAACATTTTTATTGCTTACTTAATTGCTTACTAGAATCAAATTGAGTGTCAGTGTTGAAACTGAAATTGTTAGTTTACTGAAAGATAACTCTTATTGCACTGAACTGTTGTCTCTTGCCTTGTGGGAAACGTGTGCCAAACAGTGATGTGTTCTTAAACAGCTTCCCAGTATCCCCTGAGGATATGCCAGACTACCCTCTCTTCATATCTATCGGTGATTGGTTGGATTCGCTCAAAATGAGTCAATACAAGAACAACTTCATAGCAGCAGGGTACACAACCCTGGATTCCATATCCACCATGAGTATTGAGTGAGTTGAGTCAAAACTACTGCATGAAGTTCTGCTCACTGCTTTTTTTATGCTCCATTTAAGTTCTATGTGTTGTTTTGCATGCAATAATGATCATGATCACTCTCTTTAGTGGGTTTAGTTCAGTTTAGTTTGCTTGCTTTAAAAGACTCTAGGCATACCTTAATTTAAGCAAAAAAAAAGTGCTGTTCATACTACATGACTGTAAAAAAAAAAATTAAAAAAAACTTTGTTTTTATTATTATTATTATTCTTGGACATAGATAGAGGAACACGTTTTGTAGGAAAATAAATCATAACAAAAAATTGTTTTGTTTAAAACTCATATAAATGAATTGGGGGACTTTTACCCCAGACTTGGAATAATAAAACATAAAAATTATATGTTATTATGATTAATATCATATTTATTGGTGATTATTTGGTGGTTATGTCTAAGGTGTATACTGTTGGAAACTCAGAAACTGAGACCAGGAGACTCTTGGGTAATCTTCAGCAGAATTATTTATTGAGAACGCTTGCTCTATGTGGCGCTGTAGTCATCAAAAGTCTAACTAGTCATTGATGCGTTGTAGTTTATATACATTTCAAGGGGGCGGGATACACAGAGGTGGGAGCATGGAAATGCAATCAGGAAAGTGACAGACATTGGCATTTTCCCAGCCTTGATCTCATCAGCATAACAGTGTCATTTAAATACAGAGGTGCCTGATCGTATCACCAATACCTTCACATTATCATAGAAACAAAGGCACAGCTTTGCCTCGAGTTTAGCAGGCACCTTTATGTTGGGACCTTGCCCTATATTCAGGATGTGCTTGAAGACAAAAGGTTAATGTCTCAGAAACCTGGTCTGCTTGAATCTTAACCTCAAAATGTAAAAACACAAATTACATACTATTACATTGGAAACTTGATTCAACATAGTACAAATTTGTAATCCCACAATACCCAACCTAATAAACTATATTGACCATCTGAACATAACCCTGTCATGTCAACAAATGGAAAATTCAGCTAGCTATTTAATATTTCAGTGATTGTGCTGCTGGCCTTGATATAAAAGGCCATTCAAACTTTTTTCCTCACAATTCTTACTTTTTTCATGCAATTGTGAGTTAAAATTACACAATTCTGAGATAAAAAAAAGGTCAGAATTCCAAGTTTATATCACACAATTCTCCATGCAAAAAGTCAGAACTGTGCTATAAAAAGTCATAAACAGTGGGTTTTTTCCCTTGTTTTTATTATTTTTTTTTTTATTCAGTGGTGGAAGCAGGCTTTCAAAAATATTTCAAATTCTCTATCATCAAGTGGTTAGAGAATAACGTCAAATACGCCTTTCACCCTAGTTCATCTTTAGCCACGTTAAAAAATAAACACATTAAAAAATTATAATTATAACCCTGTTGTTTTTTTGTTTGTTTTTTCGCAGTCATTTACTGTTGTCCTGTAATTCTATTCATATTCGCTCAATTTACTCATGACCTTGTCAATTCATTGCCTCAGTTTCAAAAGTCTCACCCTGTTGTTTTCTCAACAGTGATGTGAGAAGAATCGGAGTGTCACTGATTGGCCACCAGAGGAGGATAGTGAGCAGCATACAAGCACTACGACTGCAGTTCCTCCACGTTCAACAGAGTGGCTTCCATGTATGAAAATCCACATATACACATACACATACTCCATATACAAATGCTTTTCCCAGCATCGCTAGACCCCCCCAAAACACACGCACACACCCTTCAGGTCCGGACTGACTGTCTGTCAATTAGAAGTGCTCCACAGCCTCTGTTTCTATCATAATCCAGTGAAGACATCCATATGAAACCCATACATAGGAAAGCAGTCGCAAAGACCATGAAGAAACATGCTAAATGCCGTGAATTGTTTGTCTTGATGAACTGTGTGTGACAGGAAAATTGGACCATTTACCCGGAGGAACTACAGTAAACAACGGAACAATGGCACCTTTCTGTTGTTCTGAAGATGTCATCTGTCAATCATCCAGCAAGTTCTGTGATTGACTGGACTCCAAACCTGAGAACTTTGAATAGCAGATTTGCTATTTTAATGTATTAAATAATGTGTCTTAAGAGATTTTCCTGGTTTATTCATCGAGCCTCTACAGTGAGAGACTATGGATCTGTTGAATGTCTTCAGCTTTAAATGACTATTATACATTGTTTATGACATCTGATATTTATCCTGATATTTATATGTATGTGTGACTTTGTTTCTTTTTGGTTGCATTTTGTTTAGTTCTTTTTCTAAGCAATATGTCCAGTCTTTAGAAAACCAAGAAAAGAGCCAAGGTAGGACGTGGAGAGCTTTATCTTGCTCTTTTGAAGAAAACAAAACACCACACAAAACCATTGACTTCCTCAGGCTGTCAGCAAAGTGGTAAAAGTCTGACCTTTCAGAAGACTGTAAGCCATTTTCTTACTCCTGTGCACCACAGTCAAATTGAACAAACTTAAACAAATACACTCAGACCAAGATTTGAGAACTGCACACATTTGTTCAGTCTACTTTGGTGTACAGATTCTATAGACACCTCTGATGTTTAATCAGTTTGCCTTGCGACTATGAATCTATTGACATATAGTCATTGGAAAATCCCTGAGGTAATGTTCTCATATAGAGAACATGACCGTATAGCACTCTGCATGTTGGCAAGTATTTTTCCCAACACAGCAGGCCTACATACACGCATAGCTTTAATGGCAACATACATATTTTCAATCTCTTTCACTTCCACCAGACATACAAATGCACAATACCAGTACCATGTTCATTAGCTGATACAGACCCCCATCCTTCGATTGGCTCTTTGTACCTGAACATATGTTTGGGACATTGAGACCACTTGACAAACTTCAAGTTGCAATGTGCAAACATCAAAAGTGCAAGAGAAGCGAGTGCTTACTTCAAGCAGGGCAAGGGAAAACTCTGGGTAATCAGGTCATTATGTACTGTTCATAGTAAACTAATTGTACATTATTTTTTATAATTTATAAAGAGTACAGAGAGATAAAGGTGATAAAGGTTGAATGTTTGTAAAAATAAATTATAACAGATATTTCTGTGTTTTATTGGATCACAATCAAAAAAAAAAAGTATTATATGGACTGCAATTTTGCTTTCTAAAATATTACAGCACAAAATCATGAAGAAGCTACAGCCAAGTTATGTGGTCGAAATACTTCCAAGGCACTCAAGTGGTAAGATAAAAAACCTTGGGCTTAAATCATTGCAACTAGTTAAAAGTAGATTAACAGCCAAGTTAGTTGTAACAGTAGTTAGATCATTTGCGGGTCTTAAAGGAATAATTCACCCAAAAAAAATATAATTTGCTGAAAATGTACTCACCCTCAGGCCACATGACATAGATGAGTTTGTTTATTCATGGGAACAGATTTGGAGAACTTGGAGAACATTTGCTCACAAATGGATCCTCTGCAAAGAATGGGTGCCGTCAGAACAGTCCAAACAGCTGATAAAAACACAATCAAGTTGCATGTCTGTAATCCATCAAGATATTTTTAACTTTAAACTGTTGCTTTTTCTCTACTCAAAAAGTCATTTAATCTGAATCAGTAGAGAAATACGCAGAGATCCAGCGCCAATTACAAGCAAAAACATATACAATAAAAAGAATCAAGATTGATTTGATTAATCATCAAATAATGTTATCAATTTGATTAAAAGTTTTCATTAATAGCCAACTTCTAATTTTAATGGTTTGTCATAAAAATTATTAGAGTTTGTTTCTTTGAGCTCATCAATTATATTTCAGTTCATTTAATTTTTTTGGGTGAACTATTCATTACAGACCTTTCTGTCAAATGTCTGATGAAACCCTGTCATGTCTAAGCATAATTAGTTAATATTTTTATTTAAAATAATAATAATAACAACAACAACAACAACAATATAACGGTGCTCATTAATGCACATGTTTTGCTCAAACAGAAGAGTAGGCATTCTCAACTCTAGCCCTTGAGGTCCACTTTCCTGCTGAGTTTACCTCCTTAATTTGATCAAACTCACCCACCTAATATTCTAACAATCCTGAAGAGCTTGTTTATGGGTGTTTGATTAGGGTTCAAGCTAAACTATGTAGGAAGGTGGACCTCGAGGGCCAGAGTTGAGAACCCCTGCAGTACAGTATGGTGTAAAGAATGACACGAAAATGCATTTTATGAAAGGGGATGCAAAAAAATTATCAAATTAATTCTGTACTCTGCCTAATATGTGGTTTGCTTTGGATTGCCAAGTGTATAAATGTGACACAGAGAACAATGTTGGGTATACATTAATGGAAACATGTTGTGTAACAAGCATTGCTTTAGTTAACCTGTGTGACAATTATTCCTGATCCCATTTATTAATTTGCTTATAGGCTCGTTGTTTTGCTAAGGATAATTTCACAGGTTATTTTTTTATTTTTGTATACTAATTTTTAATTTTGTATACTAAATGCACACAGTTAAATACTGTTTTCACTGACACTAGCCTACCGGATGTAGGAAAATAAGGCAAATAATAATAATAATAAAGTTCACACTATAAACTTTGGTGAATTTGTGTATGTTTAGATGACTTATTTTAGATCCTAATAATTCATAGATACCATCAGATTTTTATAATTTGAGTTTGAATGTCTGGGCATTGGATAAAGGTAAAAAATAATAATAATAATAATAATAATGAAGGTATTTTAAAATTAGAACAACTAGTAGAACATTACCAGTTTTAATTTGTGATGTGACTATTTTAATATTTAAAAAAAATAATTTAAATAATTGAATCATCCCTTGTGACATAAAAATGGCAAAAGGTAAAGAAATACCAATATTTTTGAAAGTTGCGTTTAAAATCAACATTCTTCACAAATCATGACACTGGTGTACGATTTCTGGAAATCATTATATATATATATATATATATATATATATATATATATATATATATATATATATATATATTTGTTTTTTTTTTGTTTGTTTGTTTTACTCAAAGCTACTCTTGTCCATGTTATGACGTAAATTTGTGAGTCGAGTGAAAAGGCGTCATCGGTCTCCTAGCAACGGGTCGTGTGAAGGGAAGAGTTTTGTACGGTTTTCAGGACGCAAGGTAAGTGTGTTTTCTGCTCTCCGTCTGCACTGGCCGTACTGTCAATCATATGAATGCTTTCGAAATCACGTTTTAACCAAGGAGCAGACATCATACAGCCTGAACAGAGCCGGTGGAAAAAAAAAAGAAAAATCTTTCCATGTTCAGCAGACCGTCAGTGCAGGTTAGCCAGCCAGCTAACAGCCCTTACCTGCAACGAATATGTAAACAATAACCTTAGATTAGCAGAAAATGATAACCGTGTGTTGTCTTTATCTGGACGTTTATGAGTGTTTAATGGAACAAACTCCGTGAACGGACGTGTTTTGATTATTTGAGCGTACGCGTACTCGCACATGTGAAGCGCTATCCCGTGTGCTAATGAGCTCAGAGGATTACAGGCTCTTCTCGTAGATTAACGTTACGCTTTTACGTTCATGTTTTTCTGATCTTCGGCATTGTTTAAGAGGTAACTTTACGTTTATAAGCTTTTTAATGCAACTATCTTTGCTGTCGTTGGGTTATTGGATGGAGGGACATGTAAAGATATGCAACTAAAATGTCATTTTCATATTCCTATATACAACAGGTGGGTGCTCTCTTTAGACCCTATATACTGGCATATAAATACCGCGAGTTTACAGATTCAAGATAATTAGGTTCATGTACTACTACAGCCTCTAGTGCAATTTGTAAGTTCAAGTTAATTCACTTAAATCAGATAATTAAAAAAGGGAACAAGGTAATTTTCTTATCAAACCAGAATACCATCAAATATTAAAATGTTTCAAATTATAACATCATTTATAATTAAAACAAAAGGGCTATACTATACACCGATCAGGCATAGCATCATGGCCACTGACAGGTGAAGTGAATAATAACACTGATTATCTCTTCATCACCTGTTAGTTGGGTGGGATATATTAGGCAGCAAGTGCACGTTTTGTTCTCAGAGTTGATGTGTTGGAAGTATGGAAAATGGGCAAACATAAGGATTTGAGAGAGTTTGACAAGGGCCAACTTGTAATGCCTAGGCGACTGGGTCAGAGCATCTCCAAATCTGCATGCAGCTCTTGTGGGGTGTTCCCAGTCTGCAGTGGTCAGTATCTGTCTAAAGTGGTCCAAGGAAGGATATCGGTTTACATTTCCAAAAATTCATTTTGCCATTAATTTTAATAATAATCTAATGATATTGTTAAATTCACGAGCAGTCTGACAACAGACTGTCCAAGACTAAGACTTTTGCACAGTAGTGTATGTATAAAACACGCATAATTATATTAAGTATATTTAAATAAGTGTAATTAAAGTATGCGTTCATATACATTAAGGGCTCGATTTTCGCTGGAGGAAACAGCTGTGGTGTGATGAGCGGGGAACAGCGGAAACTTTACAGTAAATGAGAAACCGATTGCTCCCTCGTGACCTTTTGTAAACTGTATTTATGACAAAGAACTGCACAGATACAGATATTCTAACAATCTATCGATAAACACACAGTGTGTCCTCTGTTTCTGTTTGAGCCCGTTCGCGCTGCTCCGCCGCGGTCACCGTGTTGTGCTGAAAGACGGGGAGGAGATCTTCACCGAAATCTTCGTTCTGATTCGGTTCGGTGCATATCGGTTCCATAGGTACCGGTGCCATATTGGTATCGGGTTTCGGTACCCAACCCTAGTCAACACTGATAATAATAGGAAATGTTTCTTGAGCATCAAATCAACATATTAAAATGATTTCTGAAGGATCATGTGACACTGAAGACTGGAGTAATGGCTGCTGAAAATTCAGCTTTGCATCACAGGAATGCATTGTTGAAAATAAATGGTAAAACAATTAAACTGTACATTTTAGTTGTAATGATATTTCAATATTCTGTTTTTCTGAATAAATCCAGCCTTGTTGAAATAAGAGACTTGATCGCATGATGGACTCCCAACTCTTTCAAAAACACTCAAAAATCTTACCAACTTTAACTTTGTGTCACAATTAGCTGGAATTTATATATAAAACAAAAACAGTAGTAGTAGTAGATCTTAGTATTTGTATATTTCTTTATGTATTTTAAAACAACTGAGATCTGCTCCCCTCAGCAGTTGGTGCCTTATAGAGACTGAAAAAAAGAGATGTTTCTGTTGTCCCAAGTGGGAGTCAGCCTCTGGATGCATCTAATGAATAATCTAATGGCGCTCGTCTTTGATGTGGTCTCTTTCCAGAAGCGTCCCATCCAAACAGGCAAATGGGGCTTTTTGACAAGCTTGCAGGGTGGCTGGGCCTGAAGAAGAAGGAAGTGAACGTGCTGTGTTTAGGTCTGGACAACAGTGGAAAAACTACCATCATCAACCAGTTAAAGCCATCCAATGTATGTCACACTCCTGTCTGTGGACCCGAAATAAAATAAAGTGGTTTCCACAAGTTTGTTTTTTGAATATTCCATTCTCTTTGATCTCTGTTTTGTATGTGAGCTCACAGTTGTGATCTTGCCTTTTTTCTTTGCAGGCTCATGCTCAAGACATTGTACCAACTATAGGTTTCAGCATAGAAAAGTTTAAGACCTCAAGGTGCATATTTGAAAGCGATAACTATAGAAGCTTTGATTAAATTTTAGTGTCTGAAAACCTTTTGTCCATTTTCAAAATATTACAAACATGATATCTGTTTTCCCCGAAGTCTTTCTTTCACAGTGTTTGATATGTCAGGGCAAGGAAGATACAGAAATCTGTGGGAGCACTATTACAAGTGGGTTTCTCTGATTCAAGCGTATCTGATTATGTTTACTGAGCTAAAGAAAGGCCATCTGCCACTTGGAAATCAATCTGTGTTTTTTGTGTTTATCAATGTTATCTTGTTTGTTTTCAGAGAGGGTCAGGCCATCATATTTGTCATTGACAGTGGGGATAAACTAAGAATGGTTGTGGCAAAAGAAGAATTGGATACCCTTTTGAATCACCCTGGTACATATTTCATTAATCTCTGATTTCGTCATCATTTTCAGATCTAAATTAAAGGAACAATTCATCCAAAAATGAAAACTAGCTGAAGATATACTCACAGGCCTTTTAGGATGTTGATAAATTAGTTTTTTCAAGAGAATGGATTTGGAGAAATGTAGCATTACAATCACAATAATTAATGACTGCATTTCATCACTTAATGTGTTGTGAAGCAAAAAGTTGCATGTTTGTAAGAAACAAAATCATCTGCATTTTGGATGGCCTGAGGATTTTCAGAAAATAGAAACTAGTCTTTTAAAAGCACCCTAATGCTCATATATGTTTGTTTTTTGTTTGTTTGTTTTTTCTGGGCATGCTTAGATATTAAGCACAGAAGGATACCTATACTCTTTTTCGCTAACAAGATGGACCTCAGGGATGCATTGTCAGCAGTAAAGGTCTCCCAGCTCTTGTGTCTGGAAAATATTAAGGACAAACCATGGCATATCTGGTAAGAAAATAATAATTTTTTGTTAGATTGTGGTCTGCTTTCCTTTGAATAATTTGCATAATAAAAAAATAGGTAAAGGTCTGTTCTGATTTCTACACAGTGTTTGAGTAACAGTTATTAATTGCACATTTAAATGTCATATACTGATTTGGGTGAGATTGGGATCACAGAAATTATTATTGATGGGGAGTCAGAGAGACTATAGACCTTAGTCAGGTTAGAAGCCATTCTGAATTTAACACTGATGAAAACAAGGCTGTGAGGGATAGATGTACAGTCTTTACATTTGCATTTGCGAAATGTCCTAGATCACATAATTTTCACAGTTCACAAGTTTCATGGAATTTTTGGAGACCAAAATTTCAACATACTGTACAGTCCTTTGAATGTATTGTACTTTGGATGGCATGTCAGAAGTAGTACATAAATCACCAAGCTAATGCAGAAGGCAGCAGATTAAGCTTTAGTTACAGTATTCAACAAATGTCATAATAAATGAGGGAAAGTGTTACATACAGCAGTGACAAGCATTCCTACCTGGACGGAATTAGATTTCTCAGAGGAACCATGAGCTACAGGGGAGGTAATTTGCTCTTTGGTTTTTACAAAGGTTGCATGACACATTCAATTCAGATGGCAATAACACAATCCCAAAGTACATCTGTGACCAATTTAAAAAGATCTCCTCAGGGTAAATCTGCAATGTCTGAAAAAAGAGGGGGTGTGTGTATGTTGATTTATTTTATACAGATTGATCACGAGAGGGAGTACTGTTTTTGGACAGAATATATATATATATATATATATATATACATATTAGTGGTGGGCATAGATCATAGATTTTTTTTTTTTTAATCTAGATTAAAATGGCTCATTTGAATTCTGCCAAAGGCATTCAGAATATGTGTGCTACCCAAATAAAATAATGACTAAAAGTAACGTTAAATCTTTGAAAACGGGTTTCTCAAGACAGGTGGTGCATTAGATCAGGGGCTCATCTCCTGTTTCCAAAATGCATCAAACTGCTTGAGAAAGCTGTAAACTAATTCCACATTGCACAAGGTGCAAACAACCTTACGCCTGTTTCACACATACTCCGTCTGCAGTGCGTATGCTATGTGTATTTTTTTTTTTTACGCACCTATGTTAACGGATTCCAGCGTTCACGCGGTTGCGGTCCGTCAGTGCATTCCAGGAGCGGTGCGTCTGCAGCAGTGCAGCGATCATTCACGTACCGAGTAGCGTCCTGTGTGAAAGCACAAGGAGTATGAGTCTGTGCTGCTTCACATACAGTACGTAATGCACACGGACTGCATACGCACTGCAGACAGAGTATGTGTGAAACAGGCGTGAGTCTTGTCAAGGTTTCCATTGGGAAGCTTCTTTAAAAAAAAAAGATTTCCCTGAAGCAAACCCGGCGGCTTCAGCTGCATCCATGTAAGCACGTCACGTTTGATGTGGTAATTTCACAGTAGGCATACACACAGGTTTAAAGACTCATTCTCGCCCCCTACAGATTCGGCTAGGTACAGTATACATCCTCGCTAAATATCAAGGTGAAAGTCATCATAGCTCCATAGTATAAACCCAGCTCCCAACCCAACTTTGAGAATAGATTAACAGCAATTATTTTTTTTTATTTTTTTTTATCACCGATAAGAGTCTCCCAATAACGCAGCACGTTAACGCCGATAACGGCCCACCACTAATATATATATATATATATATATATATATATATATATATATATATTATACGCACACACGCATACAGGTGCTCCTCAATAAATTAGAATGTCGTGGAAAAGGTCATTTATTTCAGTAATCAGCTCAAATTGTGAAACTCGTGTATAAATAAATTCAATGCACATAGACTGAAATAGTTTAAGTCTTTGGTTCTTTCAATTGATTTTGATTACATATGTAATCTGTAATAAAAAGTTTATCACGCTCACCTAATCAGAGTTTCTTGAATCAAAACTACAGTAAAAACAGCAATATGGTTAACTTTTTTGATTAAAATGAATTATTTTCTGTAGTAATAAAATATAATTTATTGGTGTAATGCATTACTCCAGTCTTCAGTACTGCATGATCCTTCAAAAAAAAATCGAATAAGCTGATTTGATGCTCAAGAAACGTTTCTTATCATTGCACTTTGTTTTCAAAGTTGTTAATTTTTTGCTAAATTTGTGGAAACCTTGATACTTTTTTGTGGATTGTTTGATGAATAGGAAGTTAAAATTGTATTTGAAATAAAACCTTGTTACAATGTAAGCAGCTATACTGCCACTTTTGATCAACTTAATCTGTCCTTGCGTAACATTAAAAAAAAAAAAAAAAGAAATCATACTGACCCTAAATGTTTGAATGTTATTGTGCATATATGTTATACACATGCAGTATACATATTAAATGCATATATTAAATAAATTACAGTGCAAGTGATGCAGTGAAAGGAGAAGGTCTTCAGGAGGGTGTAGACTGGCTGCAAGGTAAATACACCTATTCCTTGTTTTGTGCATCTAATTTCCTGTTTGTCTTTGAATTATTATTTTCTACAGAGATGAACTGAAATGCTTTTTAAGAAAGATATCACACACAAAAAATTATATACTATATAAATAGTGTTCAAATGCCTTTTATATTCTTGTATTATTTCACTCATAGAACAAATTCCACAGTAAGTACAATGTGTGTGATCTTTGATTAGTTGTACAGTTAAATATAACTTTAATGTTAGAACTGACTTATGGGCTGTATTTATTCTTTACACTTCACTTTGGCCTTATTGAAGAAATTCAAAAGCAAATAATCTTTTGATGGTATCTCAAAGATGGGATACAGCCCAAACTGATGCAAAACTATTTCAGACCCCCCTCCTTTGTTGTTAGAGGTGCATTTGAGGAAGTCAGTAACAATGAACTTCACCGCTGTCTCTTCTCCTCTACCCAGTGTTTTAGTTTGGTCCGATTTTTTTTTTTTTTTTCTAAGTCTAAATGTATAATGAGTTGTATAATCCTTGTTCTGTTTCCCCCCCCTTTAACAGATCAAATCAGAACGATGAAAACGTAAAAACCTCCTGAAATATAAAAACAGCCGAGCTCATCAGCTGCAATGGCAGAACCAGACAAAACAGAGTTTCAACTTTGGGCACAAAAACGGTCTTTGTCAGTTAGGTTGGTAGTGTAATAAACTGTTTGGCTTTGATTATGGCCCTGTTTGCTCTAGGTATGAACAACTGTCTCACCACAAACATTATTTTGACAGTTGTTTTCTTTTAAAGCCACGCAAAACTAGTGAAATTGAACCTATTAGCACAATAATTGATTGACAGATTCCCTGTTGTCCAGGCACATTAGAATTGAAACAAAAATTTCAATTTGGCCATATACATTTCTGACTACCTCCAAGCAGAGATGTATAGTAACGAAGTAGAACTACTTCACTACTGTACTTAAGTACTAAAAGGCGGTATCTGTACTTTACTAGAGTATAATTTTTTTCTCCTACTTCCACTTTTACTTCAGTACATATTTTAATAGTTTAATACTTTTACTCCGATATTTTTTTATGTGCTGCATCGTTACTCGTTACATAATCGTTACAATTATAAAAAAGTTACGAATCATTCCATTACAAACAGAACTGTAGATGGCAGGTTTGATGAAGCTGGCATATCATTGAGCGAATCAAGCGATTAAGAAGACTGCGCGTGCTGACTGAACTGCTGTGAAGAGAGAGATGAACACTGAGCCGAGCCAGATAATGACTCCTTCACGAGTCAAGAACCGGTTGCATCGGTTTTCGAATCACCAGTAGTTCTTTCTGACAGTTCGATTCAATGAAGTGAAGTGACATTCAGCCAAGTATGGTGACCCATACTCAGAATTTGTGCTCTGCATTTAACCCATCCGAAATGCACACACACAGAGCAGTGAACACACACACACACTGTGAGCACACACCCGGAGCAGTGGGCAGCCATTTATGCTGCGGCGCCCGGGGAGCAGTTGGGGGTTCGATGCCTTGCTCAAGGGCACCTAAGTCGTGGTATTGAAGGTGGAGAGAGAACTGTACATGCACTCCCCCCACCCACAATTCCTGCCGGCCCGGGACTCGAACTCACAACCTTTCGATTGGGAGTCCGACTCTCTAACCATTAGGCCACGACTTCCCAATAAACCAGTTGAAGAAAACAGTTCACCGGTTCTTTTGCGCTCGACGTAATGGCGTCATTGGCGTTGACTGCAAGCCTTCGGTTTACCAGCGCTCATAACATTAGCACAGAATCAGTTCAGAATCAATCACCAAAAGAATCAGTTCGGTTCAGATGCTCTGTGTGTCGATCTGCTTCACGCTGAATCACACATGCGCAGTATCATCAGCTCCTCGGTTCTCGAATCGGACACGTCTGACAGGTTCTTGACCACTGATCTATAATATAAGTTATATATATAGATCAGTGTTCTTGACTCGTGAACGAGTCAGTCTGTTGTTCGTTATCTGGCTCGACTCGGTGTTCATCTTCAGTTCTCTCTTCACAGCAGTTCAGTCAGTGTACTGTTTGAGTAAATGAATTACTCCGGGATATTGGTTTGTTTTAACTCCGAGGCATGTGTCAGCTACATTAAACAAGTTAACAGCTTAAGTCATTTGCAGATTAATGCGTATTGGAGACGCGAACCGTTTAAAACGATTCAGTTCGATTTGGTGAACTGTTTCAAAAAGATCCGGTTACATCGAATGATTCGTTCGCGAACCGGATATCCAGACTGCTTTGTTTTGAACTGTCTTACAACAGACACGGAAGAGAAGACGATGCTGAATAAAGTCGTAGTTTTTGCTATTTTTGGACCAAAATTTAGATATGTGACAAAAAAAATCAATACTAGAAAATTAATATATAATCATAACCATATGATAGATTATAAAAATAACTTTAAAATGTTTTTTAAATGATTAAAATCTGATAATTATTAAGAAAGTTGTGGAATTTTTAAATTCGGAGATTAGGGGTTATTTTGTACCTAATTATAACAATAAAACAATGAAAACCTGTGACCTCTTCCGCTTGATCAAACACTTCAAAATATCATAACTTCCTCATTTCTTGGTCTATTTGCATAATTCAAACACCACAGTGTAGGTAATTCATTGCCCAGCAAGATTAAGATGACCTCTTTTTAAAAGGTATATATAAAAAAATTATTATTTCTAATTAACCACTAATTAATGAAACCGAGAGCATCAATCCACGCATATATTTCCATATGAAATCTAAATAATCAGCCTTTTAAAAATATGATATCATTATATCAAAAGTATAGACGGTTTCAACGGCCACAACATAAACAAACGTTACTGCGCATGCGCGCTTTTTTGGACCTAACTTAACTTCCGGTAGACTTCCAAATAGAATCAATAACAACAGCCAAGTCCCTCTAGAGTAGATATTTTTTGATAACAAACAAAATATGTTTGCCGCGTGAATCAGACGGACTTAATGAAAATGCAAATTCATTCTTTGCCAGCAGGAGATGTTTTAAAGCACAGACAGAAATAGAGGTTTCCCCAGTAACAGCTGTAAACAAAGCAGAGGCGGTACGCTCACACACTGCTTTATCAGGCATATAACACGCAAGTCTTCCTTCAGAAATACAGCGATATAAAAACGCCTGTGCCTCGTTTTGATATTTAAACATATAAATTTAAGGAATTATTATTATTAAACGTGCAGTACGTAACGTTACTCATGTTTATTCAGCGAAGCCTTTTTGAAAATCGATCAGTTTTAAAATTGTGGCGAGTCTCCAAAAATAAATACATGTATGGGAAACGCATCCCGCAGCACAACCACCTGACCCCAACTTCAGTGTACTCATCACCTTGACTTTAACTGCGTTTGTAGAAGGCACTGCAGCCAGACCGATATACACAACACAGACCGGAAGTTAACTTAGGGCCAGGCATGTGCGCTAGATGAAACCGTCTATATATTTTTATTTTTAAGTATAATATGATATTTATATTTCAAAAAGTAATATACCCTTATATATAATATATACTTGTAAGCCTACAAGTACTACAGACTTTTTTTTTTCTTTTTGCTGCTTTAATTTACTTTTGAAAAAACATCTTACAAACATTTCAGCCCACGTGTGCTGTATTATTCTGCACAGAGTTGGTAAAATTGAATTATTTTCACAATGTTTGTAAGAATAATACAGCACACATGGGCTGAAATGTTTGTAAGATTCGGCCAATCAGATTGCCAGAAACGGGTCACATGACCTAGCAGGCAGCCAGAAGCACAGTTGTTCCTAAACAAATACATAACCATCCATGGTATTTATTTATATGTTTGAAAAAATCATGCCAATAATGTAATCTAGAGATTCTAAACCTTGGTTCTGTATGATTTCTTTGAAAAATACTGCACGGATTGATGAAAACTGGGAGAAGTTTTGGAAGCCAATATGATTGAATGGCCGATTCTGCTTTTGACAACAACGTCACTTGCGGATCGTAAAAAAACACATGCGAATGTTACAATCCATCCCAAACTTCACCTAATTGAAGTTAAATGTATATTCTATCAAAAGTATTGGGTTTGAAACAAAAAAATACTCGCCTTCATAGCGGATTTTGATGGCAAACACGAGAGAAATGTTGCTTCGCTTATAACTTTCTTCTTACGGCAGACAACTTGGAAATTCGAACGTGAGAATCAACGTGAGGACGTAATTTACGTTACTAGTATATGGGCTTTAGAGGTATTCACAAAGCAAAGATAAGAAAGATTTCCTAAGTCACTGACGCGTCTGGCGCTGATTACCTGCTGGGAACACAGCCGCGGGAACAAAGCGCTCGTGCGTATATAGGTCAGATTGTCACATACCTACAAAATGTATTTTCGATGCTTCAAAAAATTCTAACTGACCCTCTGATGTCACATGGACTACTTTGATAATGTTTTTCGTACCTTTCTGGACAATGGAGAGACTGAGAGCTCTCGGACTAAATCTAAAATATCTTAAACTGTGTTCCAAAAATAAACGGAGGTTTTACTGGTTTGAAACAACATGAGGGTAAGTTATTAATGACATAATTTAGCAAATTGGGCGAACTAACCCTTTAATCTGTTTTTTGTTTACAAAAAGTTACAGTCAAAGGAATTGTGATTGTCCTTTAGGTTAATCATTTGAAATAGTAAAAACAATATGTTCAAACTTTTGACTACTTTCTTTAATAACTACATAACACAATACTTGTAATTTTACTTTCAGTACTTGAGTAGTAAATTTTTCAAATAGACTACTTGCAATACTTAAGTACAAAAAATGTTGAATACTTTAGTACTTCTACTTAAGTGTGGTGCTTAAAGAGCACTTCAACTTCTACTCAAGTCATTTTTGATAGAGCACTTGTACTTTTACTCAAGTCTGGGTCTCTAGTACTCTATACATCTCTGCCTCCAAGTGAGTAAGATCACAAAATATTTCAACACTTTTGATCACCTGAGCTATTATTATGCTATAATCACATGTAAATATGTCTGTGACAATGCATCTAATATTTGATCATTGCACCTTCTCTCTTGATGAATTACACTACACTTCTTGGCTGCCAATGCTATGAAGTAATTCTGTTGAGAAACTCACTTTAACCGGTTTCTCAGACAGCTGGGCACAGTGGCTAATATTTTATATCTTAGCTATGTTTGTTTATGAATAGAAAACATTCCCAAGCAGTGTTTATTCCATTGCTATGGAATGAGAAATTGGTCAAAGCTTGTTGCTGTAGTGATGTACAGTATTGCTGTTTAGTCACTATTTTGCTATGATTTACTTTTTCATCCATTGTATGCATGTTGCCACTGAACAGTATGAAAATGAGAA
This sequence comes from Carassius carassius, assembly GCF_963082965.1. Classification (NCBI taxonomy): domain Eukaryota; kingdom Metazoa; phylum Chordata; class Actinopteri; order Cypriniformes; family Cyprinidae; genus Carassius; species Carassius carassius. Next base: position 25,019,142 of record NC_081760.1, read on the forward strand.
ATGATGACACCTCAAACCATCACAAAGGAAACACTTCTCTTCGTTCTGGAGTTATTTATTTTCCATAAACATTTTGTTTTAAAAGCATATGTAAAGGAATTGTTGCTGTGTGTGTATGTGTGTGTGTGTGTGTGTGTGTGTTTTGTCTAGACAGATTACAATTTCACATTATTTGCAAAGCTAAAGCTTTTTTTCTTATTATTTCTGTTTTATTCATCAATAAGGGATCTTGTAATAGAATGTTTAAAGAATAAACAAACTCTGGGGCTTAGTCTGTGTATGATTTCTCTCTCTCTCTCTCTCAAATTCAAATGAGCTTTATTAGCATGATTTGCACAGTATTGCCGAAGCATTGTACATTACATTAATAAGGAATAAACTCTCTCAATCTCTCTCTCTCTCAAAAAAAATAAAAATTTCTGAACCGTGATTAGTTGTGGAAAATCCAATGCACTTTATCATTAAAACCACAACATCAGCACGGTCATATAGGCTACTGAAAATGGCAGAGTCTCATCTAATCATAGTGCCATCTGCTGTTTTTATGTCTTTTCCGGCCACTGAAAATACTAAGTGGTGCCAAGGCTGCACTATGCTTTCATTGAAGACGTCAGCTGGAGCTACATCTAATTTAAATATGTCTGATGATATAAGCGTTATTAACAGAACAGGTGCACGTCTACGAGTGTGAATTAGCTTTGGTTCAGTATACCCAAAGAGTAGCTTACATTTTATAAGCAATATTGGCACTTTATTTTTCTCTCCCAAAGAAAATGGATCCAAAGCCAAAGCAGGATCAGTGCTACATGCCACTTGTTTCCTTTCTTAAAGAAACAACTTAAGGAATGCTTCAATAACGTGCTCCTAGCACTCATACTTGTTGCCACCTACTGATATAACCATGTAACCTAAAGAAAGGGTCACTGAAGAATCATATCCACTTAAATACACACTGACAGTTTTTCTGAACAGAGTGATACAGTATAAACACTGAAAATTCCCAGTGGTGCTGGTCTGTGTATCAGAACTCTTGGAATATATGTATGTTGTAGTGTAGCATCTGTGCCAGCATTGTATCGGTTATCTGTTGTAGGCTACTTGTAAAAGATAGCATCACTGTCAATTTTTGCTTAAGTTTGTTGAGTGGAGGATTCTTCCTTGCTAGCAAAATAACGCTATTTACAAGTTCATTCCCCCGGACCACAGCTGCAATGCCCAGCTAATTCTAAGAAAATTTAGCATTAAATGAATAAACGTCTTCGTGTTCATTCACCCATAAATGAAAATTCATCAAGTCATCATTTTCTCACTCTCATATTCCAAACCTGTGTGCCTTTCTAAGAAGATATTAAGATAAATGTTTCAGATTTCCTCCTTCCATGCAGTGGAAGTCAGCCTAACCTTCTACAAAAAAAAAAAAAAAAAAAAATTGTTCTTTTTTGTGATTCACAGAAATCATGCAGGTATGGACCGACTTAAGAGTAAGTAATTGATCACAGAATTTTAATTTATGGGTAGACTGTCCCGTTAATTGAAAATATAAAGAATTTCCATCTCCCGTGCCAGTGAACAGGCAGCACTAGAGACAGACTGTGTAGACCACCGAGAAGAAGTGACAACAGATATAAAACAAAGCGGAGAATCTGAGCTCCGTGCGCTGTGTCAGATCGTCTCGTTTAGCCATACGTAACAGACATGAGCTGATGCGGGACCCACTGCTTGCCACTTTCCTTCTCTCTGTGTAAATGGCGAATAAAGTTTCTTTGTTTTTTTGTTTTTTGCTGCCCTGAACAGAAGTACAGTTTCTTTTGCGCCGAACTTCTTATGTACGGTAGCCGTTATAGATGGGAAACTGAAAATGAAGAACCTGCCGTGGCTGCGTAAGGTCCACTTATACCGCTAGATGGCAGTAACACTATTCGGTAATTCACCTTTCAAAGACAGACAACAGGTAGTTTACCAGGAAATAAAAGGTACACAGTATGAATTTCTTTATCTTCCCAAGATTCTTTTTCTTGGAAATGATTAAGTGTAAATTGTTTTCTTCACAAATGTATCACCCGAGTCGCATTAGCTACATGCATAGGCATTGCCAACAGGCTATTGTAGGTGTAAATACACGTTTTTACATTAAATAATTAGTTTTGGTGTTTGTTATTATTACTATTGCTAACAGTTTTGTCAAATCTGCTATTTATTTGTCCATGACTCACTTCAAAGAACAAGAAGCAGATGTGAAGTGTGCTCATTAGCTGAGCAAAATCTGCGCACCATGACTGTTCCCATGCACCGAGGGATCTAGAAGAAAACATCAGAAACCATCATTTTCAAGTGATTCCAGATAAATATTTTAAAAATAAAATAAAATACCTATTCATTATCCCATCAGACCTTTATTCTCCTTAGCCGGACAGAAAACTTTTTTTTTTTCTATTATAGCTGTGCTAGAAAAAGACACGCTGTAAACTGTTGAGGGATTTTGACCAAGCCTTTTCTAAACTACAAAGAACTGCAACATCTGTATGAACATGCTCGATCCCGTCTGCTTATAATTGGGACTCACTCGGCAGGCTGTCAAAATGTTACCAGTTAAATTAGTCGTCTGAGGTGGAAGATATATGGCTTCCATCAAATTGGTTCGTTTGGAGAGTTACATTCTCTCTTTTAGGGAAGATTATTATTTCTCAAGGAAATTAACAAGCCTGCAGTACATTTTGATCAGAATAGCCTGTTAGGCTACACCTCCATACAGGCTTAACTAAACCCTGAACTGTCAAACTTGAGAGTATAATTATAGCGGCCAAAAAGTATCATATTCTGAAGATTAATGCGCTGGAATCCTGTTTCACCAAGTATAATGTCCAGTGTCTAAAGTTCTCATGACCAAACTGGACAGGCTACCACAAAACCGAATGTTAGTAGAACTCTTACTCTTAACTTGCGCCAGGTTTAATTTTTGAAAGGCATCAAGAGGCTTTAAGTGACTGTAGTACAGTGTGTCTGATGGATTGTTTAAGTTTGATTAAACGTCCTTCCGAGGGAAAAATAAATAAATCACGTGATCTCCGTCCTTTACAGTTCCAAGGTCTGCAGTCTATTAATCACAGCCTAGTTTTCATTCGCTCAAATTCAGTATGGTCTAACCTGGCTAAAGTGTACACACACACACACACACACACACAAGTGGTTCTTCAGTGGTTCTTTTTGGGCGGTTGAGGTGCTAGCACCACTGCCATAAGAACCAGCTAGCCCCTTTATAGCTCTTTAAAGTTTTTCTTAGTTAAGTTGGGGAAAGGATTTTAAAAATAATAATAATAATAAAACACATTAAAGTACAATGTATTTCCAGAAGATGATGTGGTTCTTAACCTTTTTGGCCCCAAGGCCCCCATAAGGAAACCTTTCAGGGACCCCACACAATATTTTTTTAACCTCAGAAAGCATAAAACTGATTCAAAACAGCTTTTATAATTTGCAGTAAATTCCCATTTATAGCAAACACGAGTGGAGGAACATATCTAAAATCTAAGGAGGAGAATGGTGTTCCTCTTACGGTTCTACGTACAAAGCACCATTTGACAAAGGTGCTGTTTTATGAAAGTGGTTCCCCTATGATTACGAACCAATGAACCATTTTTAGTGCTATTTAGCCCTTTATTAATATTATTATTATTATTAAAGAATGTTTATATGACTAGTGATTTTGAAGTAGGTTTTAATGCTCTCCTGAGTCTGTATTCTATTTATAGTTATAACTATAAGAAAAAAAAAAAATTAGTTCAAAAAGAGAAAGAATTATATATAATTCTTTCCTTTTTGCACAAATTTTTTTTTTCTTTTTTATAAAATGTTCTCTCTCTGTCATTGAAGAAACAATGAATAGAACCAACTTAAGCCACTGGGAAACACAGCTTGAAATCTTACGCTATATTTAGCCACTGGGTGGCAGAATGTCAAGAATTTTTAATTCTGTGCGAATTTAGAACCAATGAACACAGCACAAAAAGAGTAAAACATAACTGAATAAATGCGAGTGGTTTTATTTATTTATTTATTTATTATTATTATTTGAATAAATTTGTTATTTGCTATAAAAACTCTAACCCTTCAAAATTCCGTTAGAAACAAAATTAACAAATGTGGTTTTATTAAATGCTTTGTTCTTAGCCTATATTAGAAAACTTTAAAACAAATAACATGCTTAAAACGTGTAAAATACGTCAGAATAATAATAATAATATAGATAGATAGATAGATAGATAGATAGATAGATAGATAGATAGATAGATAGATAGATAGATAGATAGATAGATAGATAGATAGATAGACAGACAGATAGACAGATAGATAGATTTTTGTCTTTTCTCAATGCACATGTATGGAGGTTTGGCTGGTGTCTGAAGAGCTTGTGAGGCTGGAGCTGCTTGGGTCCTCAGCACTCTGGACAGCGCCTGCACTTGCTGCTCCGCCACTGCTGAGAGCGTGCGCTTATACTTATACAGACTGCCATAAAATACCAGTCAAGAAAAAAACATGAATGGAACCGAGATATTTCACCACTCTTGATTTACAGCAGTTTCCCTCCGTCTAGCGATTTTCAGTTGACTTGATAACCTCCAGTGACGCGCGGCTCTTTTGCACGATCTGACATCTTTATTCATAAATAGCCCCCATTCACATCTCTCTGACGTTCATCTACCCTCTGACGAAACCTGCTCCTATAAGATTCACAGTAAGTTTGGCTGACTCTGAAATGTGCTGTAGCCTAGTTGGGCTCTGTTTTGCTCTGTTGGTGGCAGTTGAGTGACTGGCTGCTGATTCACAAAGGTGAGGCACTTTTCTTATGATGTTGAACTTTGTAGTTGGAAATCCTCGGAATGAAATGTAAAAAAAAAAAAGAAGAAGAAGAAGAAGTGACTGAAAGACTATTAAGAAATATAGGCCTTTTAAATATATTTTTAAGAGTTTTTGTCTAAATTCTACATCAGCTCTGTGTTTAGAAACAAACTAGTCTGATTTTTTTGTAGCTCTCCCTTCTTTTTCTTACATACCTCTTTTGGTCTCTTTTCCCTAGGTCTCAATGAATATCGGTTCTTTAGAGATACAGCGACTTTAGCAGAGAGAAGATGAACATCCATGTGGAGGGGTTGGTGGCGATTGTCATCTTCTACTTGCTGATCCTTGTAGTGGGAATCTGGGCAGCATGGAAAAACAAGAATTCCGGCGTGATGGAGGGAGTTGATCGCAGTGAGACCATTATGGTCGGCGGAAGGGATATTGGATTATTTGTCGGCGCATTTACCATGACAGGTGACTTTCAGAGAGAACTAAAGTAAAAAGCGTTTTACCTTATTTGTAAATGTATATGAATGACGTTTTTCTTTTCTTTTTCTTTTTTTACATCTTTAAAGATTTAGTCATGCAACAAAAATGTACTGCCTGTAAGAATAAGAAAAAAAGCTAAAACCGTGATGAGATGATGTCTTTATCTTTCTACGTCATTAAAGTAGACAATCAGTTTCGGAAGTAAAATTCGAACATTTGCAGGCCTACATGAAATGTAATACTACAATATGTAGTCTACTTAAATGTTTATTTTATTAATTATAATTATAACTGGATATTCGTTTGGTTTATGTATTTTTTTTTCTCCACTTGAATGATCCTGTTTGCTGTTATAACATATAAACGGAATATAAATATACATGCATATACACACACACACACACACACATACACACACTCATATATATATATATATTCCATTAAACAGGTATTGTACATACTGGTACTGTTACTAATTATTTAATAATTTATGTTGCTAATTCTGCTATTTTTTCACACACACAAAACGTTAACAGATACAACTTTGATTTTAAAAATGTATTAGTAAATACAATGCACTTGAACAATGAACAATACTCAAACATTTATGTTAGCTAACATCATTAATATATATATATATATATATATATATATATATATATATATATATATATATATATATATATATATATATCAAGTTTCAAGACCAGTCAGATTAAATGTCCTCTCTCATTCCAGCAACGTGGGTTGGAGGGGGTTATATCAACGGCACAGCAGAGAATGTGTATCTTCCCGGGTACGGCTTGGCATGGGCACAGGCTCCCTTTGGATATGCGCTCAGCCTTGTTGTGGGTATGTTGCATATGTATGCAGCTTTGTATAAACGTGTTCAGTGTTAAAGTTAGCAGAACTCAAAGCATGTATCTGTCAAACATATAATATTTGAATTGATTCATGTCAAGGTGGCCTTTTCTTTGCAAAACCCATGCGCTCCCGGGGTTACGTCACCATGCTTGACCCCTTCCAGCAACTGTATGGTAAAAGGATGGGTGGTCTGCTATTCATCCCTGCACTAATGGGGGAAATGTTCTGGTCAGCCGCCATCTTATCTGCCCTTGGTAAGAAAAAAAAGGGAAATGATATCTTAGAAAGATGCAGTCAGTAAATTTGCAAGTTCTTTCGAAATTGTATTAGGACATATTCAATAAATACTGCAGTAAAGCTTTAATTAAACAACGTTGTTTGCATCACAGGGGCCACATTGAGTGTGATCATTGACATCGACATCAATATGTCTGTGATTATTTCGGCTCTTATTGCCATTTTCTACACACTGGTGGGGGGACTTTACTCAGTGGCCTACACTGATGTTGTCCAGCTCTTCTGCATTTTTTTAGGACTGGTAAGGCTTCACAGAACCACACGATGAAGTCACTGACGGCGTCATTTTCCCCTTAATTCACATCTGCATGTCTTCAGCAGCACAGAACACTCTGTGATTTATCAAAGTGGCTGTTTGCTCTGCAGTTTTGACAGTAACGGCTCATTAACCACCCTTCATAGATACAAGTAGCAGGTATAAAGAAGCAAAAAGAAGAAATCAAATATTTGTCCTTCTTTGAGTTATGTATCATTTGCTTTTCATTTATTCATTTTAAGTATTATTACATCATTCAATAAAAATAATAATTAATAAAAATTAAGAATTTAACATGATCACCTGAACAAAATTCATAATTAAATCAATGTTGAAATGTAAAAATCTATTTCAAAATCTATTTGGCTGGTTTTAACTGCTACACATTAAGTTAAATAAAGAGTATTACAATGTTATAAATGGTCAATTACATAGTAATAGAGTGGAATATGTTCTCTTCATAGTGGGTGAGTGTCCCTTTTGCACTCTCAAACCCAGCTGTGTCTGACATCGGAGTGACAGCAGTGAAGCAGCTCAATGCTAATCAGACTGCATGGCTTGGGAAGATAGAAAGCCCTGACAAATGGATGTGGGCTGACAACTTCTGCCTTCTGGTGAGTGGACAACCCACTGTAGCATGATGGGATGGAGACACAATGGTTTTTGCCAATGGAGAATTGTTGATTCTGAAGGGCCAAACCTAATTTCTCACTTTAGTGAACAATGCAGTCATTCGTACGGAGGAAAACTAAATAAGACCAAAAGAATTGGAGAGAGAGAGAGAGAGAGAGAGAGAAAGAGAAACTGAAGTGTAATTTTTGTCCAGCCATGTCACTCTTCTCCTGTAGGTTGCCATATTTAGATTAGTTTTAACATTTATAGTGTTATAATGCACTCTTGATGTTATGCATTTGAATCATGCTGTCTTGTATCTGTATTTACAATGATGTTTCTGTTTCTAGATGTTGGGGGGGATTCCCTGGCAGGTGTATTTTCAAAGGGTTCTTTCTGCCTCTTCAGCTTCCTATGCTCAAGTCCTCTCCTTCCTGGCTGCCTTTGGTTGTATCATCATGGCTATTCCCTCTGTCCTGATCGGAGCCATAGGGGCTTCCACAGGTAAAATGAACCTTTTTTTTTTGCCCTTGTAATCTTTAATCAACATTAACATTCCCTTCCCCTCCTTGCAACGACATCTCTTCTCTGGTGATGTGTGCACTGGCACTCTCCTTTCCTGCACTGTTATTTTAGTATCATTATAGTTATCATTATGTTTTTATTAATATACTGAATTCGTTTAATATTTTGTTTTATATTTTCTGTTTTCATTTGAAGTTAAAGTTTTAGTCTTTTTGTTGTTGTTTTTCTAGATATGTTTTTTTTTTTTGTTTTAATATAGTAGTTTTTTTTAATGGTTTTAGTTCAGATAACTATAATAACCCTGCTCTGACAAACTGTAATTTTAATAAAATCATAGCAGTCAGCAAATGACAACGTTTTCTTGGTGGGGTTTTTTTTTTTTTTTTCGTGGCTCTACATCACAATAGGGTATTTGCAACTTTATTTCATGTTGAATTAAATAATTAGTCTAATTTACAGGCTGTATCCACTTAAAGATGTCTAGATCTTAGAGTGCTAAATAAATAAATAAATCATTGAAAAAAAAAAGTATATATATATAAACAAACAGAACTCTCCATATTTCAATAATAAAACTTCTTCAGCATGAGACCCTTTAGTTCAGAAATATTTCCTTAAACAGATAATATAAAAGTGCTCTTAATTATACACTAATTATGTTGTTTTCCCCCTCCAGAACATACCCTCACACTGAATAATTATTCACAGCTCAGCCAAATAAAAAATGTGCATCAAAGCATTTTTCATATTGTTTCCTGTATATTATGTTTCCTTATCCTAAACCCTTAAGCCATTTTCCCTTAGAGTGTGTACTGTATTTAGTATATACTGACAGTAATTCTAATTATGTAATCACTTATTTCTGATTGTTGGGGGAACAGTCTGTTTTGCTATGGTGTGTTGTGGGAGGTGTTCTCCAGGCTGTATAAGCCCCGGGTGGAAACCATGTTCCCTTCAGATCACTAAAGAAACGAGTAAATAACAACAGCTGGTCTCCCTCATATATTATTAACAGATTATCCATTTAACGATGTGAACCCAGTAAATATTACATCTGAGGGAGGCACACAGCACCCAGATTTAATCAACAGACTTTCAGCATCAAAGACAGAGCAGACACGTATTATTTAACTGATTGGGAATAACAGTCTGATCAATCAAGGCTTGTTGCTTTTGGATTTTAAGTAAAAAGAATTTAAAATAGAATGTCTGAGTTTCATTTAACATGTATTCAACTCATGTATGATGCAAAAAAAAAAAAAATATATATATATATATATATATATATATATATAAATATAATTATTACGCTGGTGGTTAGTACACAGTATATAGTAAGTGTGTTCTGCTCCATAGATTGGAACCAGACAACCTATGGGCCAATTTCTCCCATGCAGAAGGACCAGTCTGACATGATTCTACCGATCGTGCTACAGCACCTGTGTCCAGCCTATATCTCCTTTTTTGGTCTGGGGGCAGTTTCTGCTGCAGTGATGTCATCCGCTGACTCATCCATCTTGTCGGCCAGCTCCATGTTCGCTAGGAACATCTACAAGCTCGCTTTCCGGCAATCGGTGAGAGCAAGTTAAATTTAATTTACTGCAGGAAAAAAAAGAAAAGAAAGCAATATTTTTTGCCTTGTTTGGCAGTACAAATATTTAAACGTTCTTAAAAAAAAACATTTATTTTAGAAGTAAATTTTATCAAAATTAAGAGAGTTTTTTTTACTTAAAAGAAGGGGGGAAAACTAAATGGAGTAAGAAAAATAAACTTAATTCAAAGGAAAGACATTTTTTTTACCCCACTGGCAGATATTTGTTCTTATTTTAAGAATAAAGTCATACAATTTTGATAATTGTTTAGGAAATTAAGAATTCTATTTTTAAAAGTAAATGTATCTTTACTGTAAGAAAAGTCTGTAAAGGAATTTTCTGTTTTGATTTTGCAGGTGTTTTACCTGTATTTTATTTCTGTTGCATTTTTGGTTAAAGTTTAAAATAAATGTTCTGGCTAAAAATGACCAGTAACTGTAGTCATAGTTTTGCAGGCAAAAGGTTCACTGTCAATGACGTATTGATGTATGAAGCACAGCTCACTCAGAAGTCACTTTCAGACTAAGCAGCTTTCTGTTGGACAGCAGAGAGAATTTGCATGAATTAACTTTAGTAAAATCTGTGTGGGGAACTTTTTGACTTTCACTAGTAAAAGTCTGTGTGGGGAAATATTTTACCTTCACAACAAACTCCTGAATGCACAAATCCTACTGAAGTTACTAAATTTGAATGATATTTTGTCAAGTAGCATTGATTTAAGAGTTTATATATTTGTACTGGAAAATATGACAAACATACTGAGCTAGAACATCTCTCTCTCTATCTCTTTCTCTCTCTCTCTCTCTTTCTCTCTCTCTCTCTCTCTCTCTCGTTGGAAAATGACTATATAATTTAGAATGTGTACTAATGCATGGATAAAGTAGTTTAAGGAATAGGTCAATAATAACAATAATCAGTCATCATTTACTTACACAAAGTCATTCAAGAACCATATTGCTCACTTTATTCTGCGAAATACAAAATAAGATATTTTGCAGAATGTCTCAGCTGTCGTTTTCCATATAATGAAAGTCAATAGCATCCAAAACAACTGCTTTTTAGATGCATCACAACAACATTAGGCCGCACTGACATCTATTGTATGAAAACTGTGTGTGTCAATAATTAAAAAACTGAAATCAGCTTAATCAAATAGAAATTTGTTGTTTTCTCATATCCTGAACCATTTCATTAATTAATTCTCGTCTCATCTTTGTACTGACTTCAAGGCTTCCGACCGTGAGATAGTATGGGTCATGCGGATCACTATCTTTGTGTTCGGGGCTCTTGCGACGGCCATGGCTCTCCTGACTGGGACCGTTTATGGTTTATGGTACCTGAGCTCTGACCTGGTCTATGTCATCATCTTTCCCCAACTCCTCTGCGTTCTTTTCATCCGTGGCACAAACACCTACGGCTCGGTGGCTGGATACATCTTTGGATTGACCCTGCGAGTTGGTGGAGGGGAACCATATCTCAAACTGCCTCCATTCATCTACTACCCTGGATGGACCATTGAGGAGAAGGTCCATCATGTGACCAAGGAGGTGGAATACCTGGTGATGCAGAGGTTTCCCTTTAAGACTGCTTCCATGCTGGCCTCGTTCCTAAGCAATGTGGCTTTCTCATACCTGTTTAAGTACCTGTTCGAGAGTGGCACTTTGTCGGCTAAATATGATTTCTTGGATGCAGTGGTGGCTAAGCACAGTGCAGAAATAATGGACAAGACCACTCTGGTGAACAGAAACATCATTGGGCTGAATGAAATGGCCCCAGTCAAGCCAAGACTTAGTGTTACTTTAGCTGCTACCTTCACCAGGAAGGAAACCCTGACCGAAGAGGAGGACTCCAGCCCGGAGTCACCGAGTCATGAGATCAAGTAGATACCTTATGGACAATCCTGAGAAGACTCTGTAGTGGTTCCATGACGTGAAGTACAAGGCTTCACCCAATAAGTAAAGAAATATCAGATTTTAATTACATAATTAATTCACTCCACACTCCTTTTCTGGAATTTCCATCACTTCTTTCAGATATTGTGGAACGAGACAGAAACTGAAACTCTGTGAAAATGTTAACGAGAGAAGAAAACAGCAGTGATTTAGATGGTTTGAGTGATATTAGGACATTGATGGTGTTACTTACCCTGAGGATCTCTTCCACTGCTGATGGTATGTACAAACCTTCAGTGACTCTCCTTTCCCTGCTAAAGAAAATGTTGAGATACTGTGATAATCCTTGAGAAATAATCATATTAAAAGGTAGGTTCACTCAAATATGTTCTGTCATCATTTGCTCAACTTCATGTCATTCCGAACATGTATAACTTTATTTCTTTCTCTATTTTTTCATCTATACAAACTCAACGGGCATCAGTGTTAAAAAATAACACTGAAGCCCACTGACTTTAACTGTATGGATTGAAAAAAAGAGGAAAATAATCCTTTTTCTGAGTTCTACAGAAGAAATAAAGTCATGTTTGGACAATCCACGAAAGGACCCTATTGACTTCATTGTGTAAAGAAAAGAAAAAAAGCACTTGAAACATTCTTCAAATTATCTTTTTGTGTTCCACAGATGAACATAAGTTTCAAATGATGACAGAATGTCAATTTCTCTGTGAATTGTCTCTTTAATTTCTTGTATCTAGACACAGATCAGTCAAGATTTAAAAATGAAAAAAGAAAATGTAACACAGTGATTATAATATATCCAATCATAGCTATATATTAATAAATAATAGGTGTAGGTTTATGTGTCAGGACATTACTTGACATGCGTCAAACTCCCATGATACATATTAGTGCAGATTATACCTTCATCCTATCATAAAAATCAAATGTAGCTAAACAGTTATAAACTGTTTCATAAATATGTAATTATATGCGTAACAAGTGATGTGCTTCCCATCTACAAACTACCTTTAACAACTGTGACATAAGTGCACATGTGGCAAATGTCTTTTTCATGTTCATAGTGCAATATTAAGGTGACCAGGAAAACAAAAAACATGGAAAAAATATATATAATCTTGTAATCGTCTAACTAGCTGCATTGATTAGATGGGGATGATTGGACATTATGCAAACCCGGTCGTCACTTTGTTGTACTTGAAAATGAATGTAGCTGCAAATGATTAATCAGATGTAATAACCTACATCTGTGCTGTGCTATTCTTTTGTGATTTGCAAAGTCATTCATATGTCAAAAGAAGTCATTGTACCTGGTTCTAGAATGAACCAGCTGCTGTGTTGTTGGTTTTAGTGATACAGAAGTTTTTGTTATGTGTATATTTATACTACAGTGAATAGAAATGTCCAGTATTCCACTAAAATGTTAAGTGTCACTTTAGCGTTTATATATATATATATATATATATATATATATATATATATATATATATATATACACGCACATTTATTTATTTGGATGGGTGGGAGCCACCAACACAAATCTATATTTATTTATTAATTGTGGCCTACAGATTAAACATAGGATTATTCAAAGATAATACATTTTATTGTTAAGACTTTCATAGTTGTGTATTATTTCAAAGTTGTACAGTCAACAAAAACTCTTAAGTCATGAGGCGTTTTCCATTTTGTTCAAATTCATCATGACAAAATGTGTTTGATGACCATTTTTGTTCCCATTTCTAATAGCAAACCCAGTCTAATGCCATTTCGCAACCTGAACTGATCTGCAGACCGCTGTAGAGCCAATGGGTAGTTACGAAAAAGCGCATGTCTGAAAATGTGACAATTTATGACGTTAACTCTCTTCATCTTCCAATGTCACTGTTAAGAGACGGCACTCTAAAAATAGCCAGTACGTTATTTATATTAAGTGCTCTGCTGGTCTTGGTGGGGCGGGGCAGGGGGGGTTGGGTGAATAAGGCGGAGGGAAGTGAAGAGGGGGTTGGGCCAGACCTCTTATGCGTCTTTTCATATACTGCGTCAGTGTCCTGGGGGTGGGCGATGACGCTGTTTTTGCCCCACCCAACCATGTCCCGAGCTTGTCCTCTATTTTGTCCTTGCTGTCCAAAATTTAATCCCATTACATTGTTTAGGCTGGATATGCCAAAAATCCTACTCACAAAAGAACAGCGAAGAGCACTTGTGGTGATTAATAATCACCGCAATGGGGGCGGTACTTTTAGCTTTGCCAAAAGTCAAGCCATTTTTATCCTTCCAACTGAGGAGGTGTCTGCGACCATCCAAGGCGTATGGTAAAACCTCGACAACAATTTTCTCACCAAAGGATGCAGTTTGAACACCTTTCATGGTTAGCAATTTAGTGGCATCCTCTTGTCAATGCTCGTCCGGGATATCCATTTTAGATTTCTTCATATGTGGGCAGTCTCTGGTTTTCTTGGTGATCACATCTCTGCTCACAAATCAGCAATGAAATGCTTGAGGTTCAAGAATCTCAGCTGAAATATGGTGCATCTAATTGAATCAGCCTAAGTGAGGGACATTTGTCCTCTCTCATGGTTCAATCGATCAAATCTCCCACAACAACGGTTCGGAGCACAGCCTGTGACGGAAACTTGCAGGCAGTGTTCATCACGCCTGTCATTATTTATTTGAACAATTTCCTTTAGTGTTAATCAGCAACGGGTATAGATGTTATGTAGTCTTTTATTAGTACAACTTAAATGAATGAGAAAACAACCTCAAGACACAAAGCTTCAAAAACCCCAAATGCGCCAGTGAGAATTTCCGTTTGTTTCTATTCTTCGTTAAATGGTTACATGGTCTCCAGTGTGCTGCAGAAGATGATCTTTGGACACGCCTCAGCTGTACTTCTCTTAATGCCAGAGTCTTCATGTATCTGTCAAGAAATCATCTCCCTATTGAAGGAGGCAGGTGTAATCAGATTGGCTCTCATTAAACCTGAGGGAATAATTGGGCATGCTGGGAAACTTTGGGCTTTACCAGAAGACAGTAGGTATAATGTAATGAGAAAGATAAGAGACTACAGATAAGGTAAAAGATTAGCGAAGAATTGTTTACTTTTGACTTTCCTAGACAATTTTGAGTACTAAAATAAAATGTAAAAAAGGCTGTTTTTTTAACAGTGTCATTGTTACATAGTAATAACAGTAAATTATGCATGATTACAAGCAACTAACCCAAAACCAGGTATGTGTTGTTAATTAATAACTCTATTTTACTAATTTGTGTAATTACATTGTAACAAGTACACATTACAATAAAGTGTAACCAAAGGGCTTTTGTATCTAAAGAGCAGTAAAACACTAATATATATTATACATGTTTAGCAGTGATTTTATTTTTTATTTTTTTTAATTTAAACACAAAATGTTTGGATGTTTTACACATTATGTGTAATTGGGAGCATGTGTTGATGTTTCTTGGTACTGACTTTTGGAAAATTTGAAAATCTACATCAGGCCAGCTTTAAAAAAAAAAAAAAAAAAAAAAGAATAATAGCAATAATAATTCTGCTCATGTTTCATCAATGAAACTTGTCAGCAGCACCTGTTATTATGATCACGTTTCACTGATGAAATATGATATTTCATTAGTGAAACGTGATTGTGTGCATTCTTCCATTTCTAAAAAAATCTGCATAAAGTTTAGGGATTACACCTATGTAACCATTTAGATTCTATAAAAATATACCATTGAAAAATTAACCACAAAATATGTTGTTGTTTTTTTTACTTTTTTTGAGCAGCTTGTTGAGAATCTTTCAAAGTAATATGTAACTGTCCATAAAGCAGCACTATGACTTTTTGTAGAGCAACATCTCCTCTCGATATTTACTGAATATCTGGAATGTCATCATAACACGTTTTTACATGGATGCGTCCTATTCCTCCAGACCAAACATTCTTCTTTTTTTCCACTCGCTCTTTCTCATTTCAGACAGCAAAGTCATCTGTGGTGACAAGGAACCCTTTTTTTTGACACGGGTCGACTAGAACAAGCAACCCTGAGGGCACATCAGTATCCGAAATAGCTGTCAGCAATAGAAGCTCTAGGCTAGATTTAGCAAGTGGGTTTGCTGTTGGAAAATCAATCTCTATCGTTAGCTTTTTAATAGTCTTGGTCACTTAGCTGGTGCATTCAGATCAATTCAAACAGGTTGATGTCTCTAAAAAGCTAGAATATGTGATTGTTCAATATCTGAAAGAACAGCTATGAATTTAAAGGACCCAGAGGAGGAATACAGGCATTAAAATACATTAGTCCTCAGGGATAATTTTATTGACTTATACTTCCGCTCTCTTCCTCCATGTCTTTGAATAAAAACCTGCCACAACCTGTTCTGCTGTCATCCTGATGATGCAGCTTTTCTCTGCAGACCTCCCAGCTGACAGTCACATGGCAATGTCATACATGACTTGTGTTACATAAAACACCAACTAAAGTAAACACTCTGAGGTACAGTAACATCCCAAAATCCTTTATTTCCACTGTCAACCCCATTCTTACAGTGTATTTTCAAAGTGTTACTGGCACAACACTGAAAATGTCTTTCTAAAGAGATTTCCAATGGGGAAAAAAATGGATGTTGTAAAAAAAAAAAAAATGTCATCAGTGTAAGGACAACAACAACAGAAATAATAATAGTAGTAGTAGTAGTAGTAACAAAAGCATCTATTTTTCAAGATATCTTTACCACACGGGGAAGTCACACGCAGGTTTGGAACTAAATGAGTGTGGGTAAGTCATTCTAATTTTTGGATGAACAATAGAGCACACAAAATGCATGTTTATACTGTCATCTTTTATTAAGTTAAATATCATTTAGTTACATTAAAGGATTAGTTCACTTCCAGAATAAAAGGTTTCTGATAATTTACTCATGACCCATGTCATCCAAGAAGATCATGTCTTTCTTTCTTCAGTCACAAAGAAATTAAGGTTTTTGAGGAAAACAGTCCAGGGTTTTTCTCCATATAATGGACTTCAATGGTGAACAATGAGATGAAGGTCCAAATTGCAGTTTCAATGCAGCTTCAGAGGGCTCTAACAGTTACATGATCCCAGCCGAGGAGTAAGGGTCTTATCTATTGAAACAATCTGTCATTTTCAAAAAAAAAAAAAAAAGAAGTATATCATTTTTATTTTAACCAATAAATGCTTGACTTGCTCTAGCTCGACTTCACGCATTACATAGTCACATTCGAAAGGTCACACGTGACGTTACCGGAAGTACCGAGCCAGTATTTACTAAGTGAACATGCGAAGAAAATCAAAAGTCCTTTACAAAAAAAGGTAAAACAACGATATCGGATGATTTTGAAGTTGGAAATGAAAATTAGTTTTGCGCTCTACTCTACTTTTATGAACCAGAGTACACAGAAAAAGAGCTAACCACATTTGACCTTTCTAACGTGGTTACGTAATTGCATGAATTTGCGGACGCGCATCGCGGAGCTAGTGTAAGACCTGCATTTGTTATTAAAAAATTTTTGTTTTTGTTTTTTGAAAATGACAGATCGTTTTGCTAGATAAGACCCTTATTCCTCGGCTGGGATCGTAAAGAGCCTTTTGAATCTGCACTGAAACTTCAGTTTGGACCTTCAACCGTTTGGCCACCACTGAAGTCCATTATGGAGAGAAATCCTGGAATGTTTCCACAAAAAACGTGATTTGTTGACAGAAAGACATGAACATCTTGGAAGACATGGGCATGATTAAATGATCAGGACATTTTTATTCTGGAAGTGAACTAATCCTTTAAACACTGCATCTGTGACTAAGGTCTACTGAAATGACTGATTCATGGAGATTCTTTGTTTTGGACCAAAAAACAGTGACATAAATCTGCTAATTTTAATTATTTAATTTTTTCATTAAAGTAATTTAGTTTCCATATAATTATTTTCAGTTTATTTGTGTTATAACATTAAAATCCTATTTAAATGCATAAAGTGATGATAACCCAGATTTTTATGATGCAGCAGATTCCTTCCATCTCTGACGTAAAAGTGTATTATCTCATCTCTTTCGTTTACTCTCAGCCAGCAGGGCGACTGAGGACTATTTATGTGTTCCTTAAGTGATGGCCTCTATAATGTAATTGCTGGACATCTAATTGAAAAATGGAGGCAGCCAAAGAGAGAGAGGGAGACGGAGGGGAGGGAGGAAAAACAAAGAAAGAAAGGGGGATGAAAGGATGGAGGGATAAGGGAGATAGGGACTAATTTAGAAAGATAGAAAAAGAGCGCAAGTTAGACAGACGAACATAAAGGCACGTGAACACACACACAGACACACAGACATGCCACCCGCTCTATTTGTCTCATTAAGTCTTAGTGGTTCTAGATTAGATGAGTGGGCCTTTATCTCATCCCCTTTAGCAAAGCCAATAATTGCAGCGTGTGACACATACAGCAAGGCACAGTCCCAGCAGTACATGGCAGAGGAATGAGACCGGGTCGATTCCACAATGCTCAGCTATGGCCTCAGAGAAACACAATCTGACATGAGATCTGTAAGAGCCATTTTAGTAGCTTGACTGAACCTGATTTATCAAAATTCTGTATACTTGTTAAGCTCTTTATTAATGATGCTTAAATCGCATGTTTTATCAAATGTCAGCCAATCACACCCCTTATTACAGGTCAAAACAGGTCACTAATGCACAAAGAATCATATAAATCTTATATGTATAGCCTCATATCAATTCTATACACATACATATTGGCCACAAAAGTGTCCACAATAGGAAAAATATTTTAATTAAATATTTTAATTAAGAAAGGCCAATGTAATTTAAAGTGAATATGTCAAGTTATTATGTATTCAACAGGGTGCTTGAAACATTACTCTGAGATTTTGGTCAATATTGATATGATAGCATCACATTGCAGGCTGTACATCCATAATGAGAATCCCAAAGGTGCTCTTTTAGAATGAGATCTGTGACTGTGGTGGCCATCTAGTGAACTCACTCTCATGATCATGAAACCAGTCTGAGATGATTTGAGCTTTGTGTCATGGCACGTCATCCTGCTGGAAGTAGCCATCACAGGATGGGTACACTGTGGTCAGAAAGGGATTGACAAAACTCAGGTAGGCTGTGAAACTTAAACAATGCTCAGTTAGAAAATATCGCCTAGCACACTAGCAGCAGCCTGAACCCGATATACAAGGCAGGATGGATCTATGCTAAATTCTGACCCTACCATCTGAATGTTGAAGCAGAAATTGAGATTCATTAGACAAGACAACATTCAATCTTCAATCTGCTATTGTCCCATTTTGGTGAGCCTGCATGGCAAATTGTAGCCTCAGTTTGCTGTTGCTGACAGAGGTTCATTAGCTTCAAGGTTCAACGTGTTGTGAGTAGTTAATTGAGTTACAGTCTGACCATTCTCCTCTGACCTTTGGCATCCACAAGGCTTTTTTGCCCTCATAACTTCCACTCACTGGATAGTTTCTTTTCTTTTTTTCTTTTTTTTACCATTCTCTGTAAACTCTTGAGATGGTTGCATCTGAAAGTCCCAGATCAGCAGATATTTAGCTGATCAGATATTTGCATTGAGTATATATAGGGTCCTCTTTATGATAGCATTGCTTGTTTTGTTTTAGTTTCTGCACGTAGTATCCACACACATAAATATAATGTTTTTATTATATAATGTATACGTCTTATATTAAAAATAATAAAAAATGAAAGAATTCTAAAAGATTATGTTGCATTACATTTGAAATTAAATCGCTTAAAATTCAATTACCAACAAACAAACAAACAAAAAATGTAAAAAATAAATAAAAATAATAATAATAATAATAATAATAAAAAAAGATGTCAAGTCACTGAAAGGAAAAAATTGTACATTATTACTATGCACATTACTTTTTAAAAATGTTAGTTTCTAAACTAGTAAAAACTGGTCAAACTTTGGACATGAGCTATAGAATTAATCTGCTACATGATTTCCAACTGGATATATATATATATATATATATATATATATATATATATATTAGAAGAATTGATTTCCAACCATCATGACTCTTAGATAACACTGGTACAAAGCATTATTCTCATATTATATTATCATTCACGAAAAGTCCTGCGTGGCCTGTACTACCTCTTGCTCATGTACACACATTAATTCAATAGTAGCAGGACTCTTGCCGTCCTCTTGTGATATCCCTGTGCTGGGAACACAAAGAACCCCCCTAAAGGCAACAAGCAGAGTCCATGTGCTCTTATTCAACACTCATATCAGCATATCACTCAGATGGGGGTGGGCCATCTGAAGAAATTCCAGTCAAACATGAAGCTTTTGTGCCGTCTGAATGCAACAAACTTTGACCCCTTTAGAATTGACAAGAGCTTTTATCAGTGATTTGCACTTCCTACTCAGAAGACGCAAGACAGGCTTCCATAATATTTACAAGCAGCAACACTTATTTCTGAAATAGCTAGTGCACCTTGAAGTTTTTCAAGTAGTAGTGGATATGACGCACTGAGATAAAACACTTAATGAGAACATCCTTAGGGTTATTTCCCTTCATTGGCATGCTAGCCCACTCTCTCGGGGCAGAGAAAGCATCTTGGAGTGTGTATGAACGTGTGTATGTGTGTAGAGAAGCTTTTTACTGAGCTGAACGCAGGCCAGCAGATCCATTAGCACTGATTGAAAAGCGAAGGGGTTCAGCTGTAACCCTGAGAGAAGGTGAACAGCCCAACCATTAAGAATGTCTATGAGAATGAAGACAGTGGACATGGGAAAAGATGGAGGAAGCAGGAGGTCAGGGTTCAAATATGCTAAAGGTTAAGATAGGCTGAAATAATGCATTAGATAAATTGTTTGAGCATTGACTTTTTTATGGAGCGTTAGGAAAATTATGTATATTAACGATAAAAATGTTTACATGTGTGTACAGTCATCATATCTTCATATATACAGCAAGTCAAATAATTTGTAAAGCACTTTTCACAATACACAATGTATATTGGCAGCTTTACAGAAAAGCATACGGTTGTGTTTTTGTCAGCCAAACCATTTAAACATAAAACTATTTACTTGAAATGCCTTTGCATGTTTATGGTTCTCTGATGTTGAAATTATTTATTAAATAATAATAATAATAGTTATTATTATTATTATTAAATATAATAATAATAATATTTTATTGTAATGATTATAATTATTATTATTTAGAATATATTTCTTAATTAGTTAATAGGTATTATTGTTGTTGTAGTTATTTTATCCAATTATACAAATATTGGACAATTATAATAATGAAATGTGCATATGACTATGCAGTTATTTAATTAAATTACAGCCCTTGACTTAATAAATTATAATATAATACAATTCATTAATTATTAGTTTAATCAACCCCTTTTTAGGAAACCCTGGTAAAGCATGTTAATAAAGTTCCACTGTGATTTGGGAACACATCAAAGCATCTTTAAAGTAAAATAAAATTCAAATAAATAACTAAATAAAAAATATCTGGTTGTCAAAGAGTCTGAGCTTAACTTCAAATTTAATTAGTTGTCATATAGGGTATGGCTTTAAATTTCAATTGGTAACATCTCTGATTTCAGGCAGAGTTACTGTAATGTGTGCATCGTCCAACTATCTACTCCCCTCAGCTCCCTTGCATGAGGAATGACATCTTCTAAATATAGCTCAAATACTCCAATACACCACTCATTACCATCAGTCTCATTTTGGGTACCCCTGTTCTACAAGAGAGAAAGGATTTCAAGACGTCTAAAGTAAGACACAATCAGACGCTGTTGATTTAAAGGGATAGTTCACCCAAAAAAAAAAAAAAAATCAAGTCAGGATGTGCATGCTACTCTTTTCAACAGAATGAAGGTGAATGGTAACCTTGAGCTTGATACTAAAAATGATCGGGGTTGTAACATACTTGAATAATTAGTTTTACTTGACTATACTTAATTATTATTTTAGAGGATTTGTACTTTATTCTTGTACAATTTAAACTATTTGTACTTTAACTTGATTCTGTTTCTGAAGAAAAAAACTGTACTTTTTACTCCTTATAATTTTATTTAAACTTGAAAAGTACATTCATTAAATTTCTGCATTTTTATTTTATCTTATGCACACAAAAAAATGGTCAACGGAAGCTCAAATGTGCACACTTGATATGCAAGAGCCAATAATCTTTGTTTTTGTGCATCAAGCAAATGTGTTTCAGTTATAACTTTCATCAGGGACATTTCTGTCTCCAAATATTTGACATCAAATCTGAGGAAGCATACTGAGGTAGCAAAGTTTATTCATTATTTATTCTTTATTTTTGTCTGTTTTGATATAACCAACAACTGTCAAAAGGACAAGATTGAATTAAATCATATTATAATGATATATTGAGTATGAATTATTTTTCATTCTAAATAATTGTGTGATTTCTCATTAATTAATAAGCCAAATATAATTATATATCAGTATTTAATGAGAGAAAAAAATACTAAATGCCCCAAATAACCAATTAAAATCTGAATTATTATTACACAAACGAGCATTGAAAAGACTACATGAAAAGTAGCTTTTTTCAAAAGGTTAATACTGTATGTTTCTCCTCATTAGTCTCTCCTCATTAACTCAACACAAGTACTTGTATTATGTTTGCATGTTTCTGGCCCCTGCATCACCTGTTGCTCTTAAAATGTGATAGTCCATCCAAAAAAAAAATTCTCTCATTATTTACTCACCGTCATGCTGTCGCAGAAATATATATTGTAGCAACACCTGTCCCTTTACCTTTTGGACACGGCTCGTGTTTAACAGTAATCTTGGGGGGATGACTCATTTAAAATAATGTAATCATCTGGTTTTAGCCAGGTTTCTGTCAATCAGAGCACATCCAAGTTATGATCTGTGATCATATAATTTGCAAAAAAGCGCTTTCGTAGAAAGTGAGCTTATAGTCAAGCTTTATTATATAATCTGTTTTTTATTTGTTAAACATCACTTAAACTGTTACCCTTGAATCGTTTTCGATGTTTTTTGTATTTGCTAGTCAGGGAACAGACACAGTCTCTATAGTATGATATAGGTGAAAAAGTCTCTGTGTGCTAAGAATGAACTGACTTCTGTGACGTGAGGCAGCTAGCAGATGGTCGCTTTAGCCAGTCTGTCTGCTTCCTGACCTGGGCCCCAGTTATTCAAGTACAAACTCCAAGACTATGTGCCACATCTCTATAGAGAAGAGCGGCACCACCCCTGGAGGGATGAAGACCATCTCTTTTCAACCGGTCAGGTCTGCCCCCAAAACTCGTCCAATTGTCTATGAAAACCTACAGTATGTTATTTTGCGGGCAACACTTAGACATCCAGCCATTGAGTGATGAAAGTCTGCTATGCATCTCATCACCACGGTAAGCAGGGAGGGGACCAGGGCATATTACAGTGTTTGACATCGTTGTTCACACACCTCTTTAATGTTATTTTTAGTGATATCCAACTCGTGAAGTCAAAAATTATTAGTGCCGTTGTTAACTGACTAGCTTCGCAAATCCACGTTCATTATCAGCATTTATTTGCGCAGCTATTCAGTTAACAACGGGTAACACAGGTTAAATGAAGTTAATTATTTTATTTACACAATTTAGTCATATGATTTTCCCCTAATAAAAGTTGAAAAGTGATGTGTAAAAAAAAGAAAAGAAAAAAACGATTTAAGTCTAACAGTTGAAGTTTTAAGTTATTATTATTTAAATTTGTGATTGACCAATCAGCGCGCTCCGTCATCACGCACCGTGTGTGTGTGTTTGGACGCGCCTGCGCAACGAGGAGAGAGCTGAGCATAGAGGAGAGAAGACGCGAGTCGAAAGCTAAAAGTATATAGTTTGAAGAAAAGTAGAAAAACTTTAATTTGATTAATTTCATACCGTGCAGCGTATGGAGAAGCCGAGTGAATGTTGTTGAGTCACATTTCACTCCAGGCTTATAGTGAATCGCGTGGGTATTCCTCGTTCACCAACGCCATTGCTGGCTGACGCGTGTCTGTGAGACGTGCTTGGGTGAAAGCAAAAGATGATTAATATAGAGGTAAATGATTAATATAGGATTAAATGTTCTTGTGAAAAATTAATATTGCTATGTTCTATTGTTTAATTTTACTATTTCACTCTAAATGAGTATAAGTGTGGTCATAGTGAACCGCGTGGTTATTCCTCCATTTCAGTTCACCGGCGCCATTATTGGTCACATGCGCCTGTGTGAAGAAGACGAATAGGATTGTTCTAGAGGTAAATTAGTGTAATATATAATGTCTTGAAACACATATTTGTGTGTTTAATTGTTTATTTTGATTGTTTCGATCTTTGATGTGAAGTTATTTCTGAAATCACTAAATGAATGCTCTGGTCTGTGATCAGGCCAGGTTTTTTTTTGTCCCTTTCTTTTTTTTTCTTCTTCCTTGTATTTCTATTTTTTTCCTTGGTTCTGGATTGTGATCTTCTGCGATATCCTGTGAAATTCACGTTTGATGGCGAGCCACCCGAATCTGATACAGAGAAGAAAAGACAACAATTCATAAAGAAGAGGACAATATCCTTTCTTTCATTCTCCAGTCTTGCTTTAAGCAAGACAATTCCTATTAGAGACTATTAAATACTTTCTTTTTTTTTTAGATTGACAAATACAGGGATTGACAGGATCCGTGCTTTGAAGAGCATTTAACACTCTTGATGGTGTATGGTTACACATAGCCATAAGTTTGATTGAAATTGATATGTGATATTTTGAGAAAAGTGTTTTAAAAAGAGAAAAAAGACACCACTCCTTTATTCAGTATTTTTGTTTATTTTATTTTATTTCTTTTTGTCATCTTTTTGAATTTGTGGGATGAACTATTCCATAAAGATCATTTTTAAAGCAGTAAATAACTATATAGCGTTTCTTGTGTATTCTGTGTTGCTGTTTTAATCACTGTGTTGCTTCAGCAGTTTAGACTCTAAAATGCCAAGACTCTCATGAGAAGTGATGGAAGTTAATGTTGTGTGACTAACATCTCCCAGAGAGAGAAAGAAGGAAGGTATGAAAATACCACCTATAAAATACCACAGGAAAGCAACTGAAGAAATATTTTAAGCCTTATGGGGGACTTTCATGTCACCTTCTCTCAAATTTGACAGTTTGTGCAACTGAAAACACATTTATAATGTGGATTGCTTTTCTCTGAGATCCTACCTCAGGGTATACTTTCCTATTAGTTATGAGACTATTCATCAAATTATGTTCTCTTCTTTTACGCAGTGCACTCAATCAACCAATGCACAACTAAATGGAAGACATAACTAAAACACAAATACACACACACACACCCTATTGATTTAATGAGGACTCATTTACCTCCACGCCACCGCAGCAGACAGACAGAGGAGATGCAGAAGAGGAAAGACAGATAAAGAACTGAAAATGTCAAGGCTTATTAGACTTTCATATGTCTGCAGTAACACATAAACTGGATTGCATCCTGACGGAGACACTCTGTGCTGAAATTAACAGGCATCTCCAAATGGCAGACATCTGGGGAAAAGGCTCTTTTCTCAAAGGGCAGAGGTCAATATGACTTTAAGTCAACAATAAAGGCTGAATACATTGTCAGAGTGAAATAGTAGGATGATATTTCTAACCGAGTGAGCAGTAATTCAAAGGGGTTTACGTACTAACGTATGCACAGCTGATCAATGCTGCCCTCTGCTTTATGAGGATAGAATATAAGGATGATATTTTACACAAGCAAACTGGCAGGACAAACATCTGCACTATAAAATCAGAGTATGTCCAGCTGAGCCCTTCTCAGTATTTTATGGTTTTAGACAAAACACTAGAAAGAATAGAGTAGTCATAAGGATACAAACTGCTGCAAAATATTCAGAATGTAGTTGAACATAACCAATGCACATGCCACAATCTGTTTCTCAAGCCTTCGAACATGCAAACTTCATGACTGTTTCTGTGTAAAAAACAGAAGACCACATCACAACACCAGTGAGTGATTGCTTATGCATGACAGGGCTAGACACAAAATCACAGACAAATTTATGGGATTTTTTGATTTGAATGACAAGAGTTTGACTGGGAAAAACAAACCGTGACGAGCGGAGAGGAGAAGACTGACATGTTGATATATCAGGGCAAAGAGTTACATTAAAATTCAGCCCACAATCCATTGTGTCACCTGACATAAGGGTTTGATTGACTGTTTAGGGGAATTCTGCAAGATTTTAAAAGATTGCATTGCTGATGTTGCTGCTGACCAGTAAGCCTTCTGTACATTTAATTTCAATGCCCATATCAAACAATGTAAAGATTTCATTTAGAACATGTGAAGGTGAACATGAAATCTAGTGATTTGAGCAACTAATCTCTTCACAGAACTATGATCATAACCCATCAATTGGTGTACACTGAATTATAAATTGGCAGAAAAATTGCATTGCAATATAATTATAGTATAAATATAATAAAATATAATTATAGTCATTTACTATATTAAAGGTGTAGTTCACCCAAGAATGAAAATTTGTCGATCTTCTACTCACCCTCGAAGCATCCTAGGTGTATGTGAATTTCCTCTTTCAGAATAATCCAATCAGAGTTATATTAAATATTGTCCTTGCTCTTCCAAGCCTTTCAATGGGGGTAAGCAGGTGTTTGTTGTCAACAGTCCAGAAGACGTGAAATAAAGTGCACGCATCTGTAATAAAACGTCCCTCACACGGCTCCAGGGAGTGAATAAAAGCCCTCTGTAGCGAATCCATGATTTTTTGTAAGATAAATATTGTGGCGGGGGAGGCGTAGTTTAGCGAAGTCTGCAACGGGAGAGCGAGTGAAGAGACGAGTGGTGGTAAGTGGTTCAGGTGAGAAACAAGTAACAGCTGGATCTCGTTGCAGTGATTGGCGTGGGGAACCATTTAAGGAGCGCGACAGCTGGCGAAGGACGAGAGAGACGGGGACTCGTGCTGGACCGAGAAGGCTGCGGAAACGGACAGTAAAGTGAAAGTGAAAGCGAAAGCTGCGAAGTGCGCGCACCTGCCGCGACTGTTTCTTTGTTTTATTTTGATTTTGTAAATAAAGCTTCTCACGAGCCCCGCACGCCGACCCTGGTCTCCTTCCTTTACCCCAACCTTGAAGATCATTACACTGGTGCCGAAACCCGGGATAGGAAGGAGAGCATCCGCCATGCAGACTCCGTCAGCCACATCATCCTCGCTGTTTGCGGACATCATTTCATCGCTCGCGGGCCTGCACCAAGAACACCACCAGGCCCTGCTGGACCTGCGGACTGACCAGGACCACCGGTTCCAGGCGATGATGCGGGTCCAGCAAGAGAACCGCGAGCTGTTCCGGAGCTTGCTGGACCGGGAGGGACGGATGGGGACGGCCTCCCCCAGCGCCCTACCCGCCCACATGCCGCTCACCAAGATGGGTCCCGCCGACGATCCAGAGGCGTTTCTGGACCTATTCGAGCAGACGGCGGAGGCATGTGGGTGGCCGATGGACAGCTGGCCCGTCCGGGTCATCCCTCTGCTGTCGGGGGAGGCCCAGAAGGCGGCCCAGCAACTGCCCGTCCCAAACCTCCTGGTCTACGCCGACCTCAGACTAGCCATCCTCCAGAGGGTCGGCCTCAGCCCAGAACAACATCGCCAGCGTTTCCGGTCGCTGGAGCTGGCCGAGGCGGGCCGACCCTTTGTGTTGGCGCAGCAGCTCCGGGACTCATGCCGCAAATGGCTGCTGGCCGGGGACGGCGACGCCGAGTCCATCATCAACGCGGTGGTGCTGGAGCAGTTCGTCTCCCGCCTCCCAAAGAGGACCGCCCAGTGGGTCCAGTGCCACCGCCCGGCGTCGTTGGATCTGGCCATCCAGCTGGCGGCGTGCTCCGGGGTCGGCGAGCCCCTCCCTGCTGTCTCTCTCGCTCTCTCTTCCCCTGTCTCCCCTTTTCCCCCCGCTCTGAAATCTCTCCCTCTCCCTAGGTCCTGTTGGGTGGGGCCACCGAGGGCTGCACCCCGCTGGAGGGTGGTGATGGAGCCCGCGGCCGGGGCACAAGGTCCCGCACGAGGGATGGCCGGACCCCCCGCGACGGGGGAGTGGAGACCCTCCGGCTGCTTCCTAAACCTTGCCGGCCGCGATGACTTTCCCCTGGAACAATCCCGGGACGAGACGCTTAAACATGCCTTCGAGCAGGTTCGCTCGATTGATGGGCGGATCCTCCACCCTGAGCGTCCGCTATCCCACCCGTATTTTGCCATTATTAAAGACAGGTTGTATCGAGTGACCCATGACGCTCAGACAAAGGAAGATACAACCCAGCTGTTAGTACCACAGAGCCGTCGGGAAATGCTTTTCCAGATGGCGCATTGTAATCCTATGGCAGGGCACTTAGGAGTAGCAGCAACACTAAATCGTCTAACGACCCGATTCTTTTGGCCGGGCATTCACGAGAACGTGCGCAGGTGGTGTGCGTCTTGTCGGGAATGTCAGTTGGTAAACCCACCGGCCGTTCCAAAAGCGCCTTTGCGCCCTATTCCTCTAGTGCAGATCCCCTTCGAGCGAATTGGTATGGACCTGATCGGACCGTTAGAGCGATCCGCACAGGGACACCGTTTCGCGATGGTCTTAGTGGATTACGCGACACGGTATCCTGAAGCAGTGGCGCTCCGCAACATCTCGGCAAAGAGTGTGGCGGACGCCTTGTTTCGTTTAATCTCCCGCATGGGAATCCCAAAGGAGATTCTCACGGACCAGGGCACCGCGTTTATGTCACGTACGTTAAGCGAATTGTACGGATTGTTGGGCATTAAAACGGTGCGTACCAGCGTCTATCACCCACAAACGGACGGGCTGGTCGAAAGGTTTAATCGCACATTAAAAACCATGATCCGGAAGTTCGTACAAGAAGACGCGAAAAATTGGGACTGTTGGCTAGAACCCCTCTTATTCGCTGTGCGCGAGGTCCCCCAAGCCTCCACGGGGTTTTCCCCCTTCGAAGCTTCTCTACGGACGTCAGCCCCGGGGGGTGCTAGACGTCCTGAGAGAGACTTGGGAGGACGGTCACTCGGATAGCAAAAATGAAATTCAATATGTCCTGGACCTGCGCGCAAAACTCGATACACTGGGGCGGCTCTCTATGGAGAATTTGCTCCAGGCCCAGGGCAGACAAAGCCAGCTATATAACCGGGGAGCTAAGCTGCAAGAATTTACACCGGGAGATAAAGTGCTCGTTTTACTGCTAACCTCTAGCTCCAAATTGTTAGCCAAGTGGCAAGGACCCTTTGAGGTCACACGGCGGATAGGAGATCTCAATTATGAGGTAGTACGGACGGATAGAGGCGACTCACGGCAAATCTACCACCTCAACCTCCTTAAAAAATGGAGCGGGGAGGAGTCAGTGTTGCTAGCGACGGTAGTGAGTGGGGAGGAGGATCTCGGGCCAGAAGTGATTATTAAAGGAAAACCCCTCGCCCTGGCCCTAGGAGGGAACCACCTCTCGCCCTCGCAGCTCACTGACATCGCGCAGTTGCAGGTAGAATTTGCGGACGTGTTTTCGCCCCTACCCCGTCGTACGGACCTGATTCAGCACCACATTGAGACAGAGCCGGGTGTCGTAGTTCGCAGCCGGCCGTATAGATTGCCTGAACACAAAAAAGGTAGTTCAGGCTGAATTAGAGGCCATGCTGGGGATGGGGGTAATCGAGGAGTCACACAGCGATTGGGCGAGCCTGATAGTTTTGGTGCCCAAAACGGACGGCTCGGTACGGTTCTGTGTAGACTATCGCAGGGTGAATGCAGTTTCTAAATTTGACGCTTATCCAATGCCGCGAATTGACGAGTTGCTCGATCGGTTAGGCACGGCTCGTTTTTATTCGACATTGGACTTAACCAAAGGATACTGGCAGATCCCCTTATCTCCCATGTCCAAAGAAAAGTCAGCCTTTACCACGCCGTTTGGATTACACCAATTTGTTACGCTTCCGTTCGGCTTGTTCGGGGCCCCAGCTACGTTTCAGCGCCTTATGGATCGAGTGCTGCGGCCCCATGCTGCATATGCCGCAGCCTACCTGGATGATATTATCATCTATAGTGGGGACTGGCAGCGGCATATGGAGCATGTGAGGGCGGTCCTCAGGGCGCTGAGACGGGCGGGGCTAACGGCCAACCCGAAGAAGTGCGCAGTTGGGCGGGTGGAGGTAAAGTATCTGGGCTTCCACTTGCGCCACGGACAGGTGCGTCCCCAAATTGATAAGACGGCAGCAATTGCAACCTGTCCCATGCCCAAGACCAAAAAGGAGGTGAGGCAGTTCTTGGGGCTGGCGGGATATTATAGGAGGTTTATTCCTCATTATTCGGACCTCACCAGCCCGTTGACTGACCTCACTAAAAATAAGATACGGTCCAATGAACGAGCCTTTACCCGAGTTAAGGCGGCCCTGTGTGGCGGGCCGCTCCTGCACTCTCCTAATTTTGCTCTCCCCTTTCTTTTGCAGACCGACGCGTCGGACAGGGGGCTGGGCGCGGTCCTGTCCCAGGAGATGGGGGAGGAGGACCGCCCGGTGCTGTACATTAGTCGAAAGCTCTCAAAAAGGGAGACTAAGCCGTTTAAGTTCAAGGTGATTCACAGGCCGAGGGCGCAGATGGCTGTGGCCGACTTCCTCTCCAGGAATGGGGGGGGGGGGGGGTGCAGGCCGGATGGCTCCCCGGCCTGAGTCGGGCGGTGGGGGTATGTGGCGGGGGAGGCGTGGTTTAATGAAGTCTGCAACGGGAGAGCGAGTGAAGAGACGAGCGGCGGTAAGTGGTTCAGGTGAGAAACAAGTAACAGCTGGATCTCGTTGCAGTGATTGGCGTGGGGAACCATTTAAGGAGCGCGACAGCTGGCGAAGGACGAGAGAGACGGGGACTCGTGCTGGACCGAGAAGGCGGCGGAAACGGACAGTAAAGTGAAAGTGAAAGCTGCGAAGTGCGCGCACCTACCGCGACTGTTTCTTTGTTTTATTTTGATTTTGTAAATAAAGCTTCTCACGAGCCCCGCACGCCGCCCCTGGTCTCCTTCCTTTACCCCAACCTTGAAGATCATTACAAATATCCAGATATCAAACGTATATGTGCAGGCGGATGTTGAGGTTCGTTAGCGTGAACTAACCCTATAATTAACTACATTATAGTATAGTTGTAACAAAATAGTTATCATAAATATAATTGCAATAATAACTATGGTTAAAATAATAGCAATAATAAGTATAATTACTCTTTTTTTTTCAAGACAAGTTAAGTCAAGTTGAGCTTTATTGTCATTCCGCTACATGTGTGGACATACAGTGGAACGAAATGTCGTGCCTCACAGGACTACGGTGCTACATAAATATAGACATACAACAATAAAGTAAAACAGTATAAACCTATATTGCCGCCTCCCATGTGAAGAGGCTCGGCCTGCAGCTTTCGCTCATTTTGGGGGCGTCTTGTGCAGTTGGTGCGGTGCTCGAGTCCCAGTTTCGGCGAGTCCACGCGGAACATAAATACAAACTGAAAAACCTGTGAAATCCATGTGGGAAGGTTCAACATCTTTATTTATTTAATTGTTTTGCAATTGTTTTGTTTTTTTTAGGAGTCATGTAAGCACTTTATTCTTCATTGATATTAAGCAGATGCAATTCTTTTATTCAGATCAAAATGTTATGACATTGTATGTTACAATAGTAAACTTAAACTGTGAACCTTTAAGCAGGGTCTAAAATATATATATAGTCTTTTTATAGAATACATTTTATACATATTATACATTTAACTAAAGGATCCTGCAAGCACAGAGATGGTCCATGTTACAGGAGATAGGGCGTTTGTGTGGGGTTTCAGAGGAGGGCGGGGTGATTTGAGTTCAGGGCTCTCACAGCCCGGGGTAAAAATCTGTTGAGCAGTCTGGCGGAGCGGGTTCTGATGCTCCGGTACCGTCTTCCTGATGGTTGGAGCAGGAAGAGACTGTAGGAGGCGTCCTTCAAGATACTGTTGGCGTTGCTGGAGCATTGTGTAAGGAAAATGTCCAGGATGGAGGGGAGAGGAACACTGATGATCTTTTGCAGCTGTGTTCACTGTCCGCTGGAGGGTCTTGTGGTCTGCTGCACTACAGATCCCGTACCAGACAGTTATGCAGCTGTTCAACATGGTCTCTGTGCCCCTGTAGAATGTGGTGAGTGTAGGGAGACTTGGTCTTTTCAGCCGGCAGAGAAAGTGTAGGCGCTGTTGTGCCTTCTTAGAGAGTGACATGGTATTCCATGGTGTTGCGTGGAGGTGAGATCCTCTGTGATGTGCACCCCCAGGAATTTAATGCTGATGACTCTCTCCACAGTTGAACTGTCGATGGTCAGTGGGGGGTGGTCAACGGAGTTTCTCCTGAAGTCCATCACAACCTCCTTTGTCTTCTCCACATTGAGGGCAAACACGGACTGACTGAGGTCTTCCAGTTAGAAAGTCCATGATCCAATTAAGTGTTCCTGTAGCTCAAGTGGTAGAGCATTGCGGTTAGGGGTTCGATTCGCCGGGAACACATGATAGGTAAAAAAAACTGATAGCCTGAATGCACTGTAAGTCGCTTTGGATAAAAGCGTCTGCTAAATGCATAAATTTAATTTATTTACAGAGGGGGGGTATTTAGGCCCAGCAAGTTTAGTTTATTAATGAGCTGTTGTGGGATTGTGTTGAATCCTGAGCTGAAGTCGATGAACAGCATTCTAACATAGGAGTCTTTTTTCTCTAGGTGGGTAAGAGCCGGGTGGAGGAAATTGCATCGTCTGTAGAGCAATTTGGATGGTATGCAAACTGGAACGGATCGAGTGTGTTGGGGAGACTGGTTTGATGTTGTGCATGACTAACCTCTCAAAGCACTTCATTATGATTGGAGTCCGTGCTATGAGACTATATATAGTCATTTAGACAGTACACAGGTGATTTCTTTGGTACCGGTATGATTGCTGTGGATTTGAGACATGTGGGGACGACTGCCTGGATCAGCGAGATGTTGAAGATAACTGTCAGCTGTGCAGCACAGTCTTTCAGTACATGGCCAGGTATGTTCTTGGGACCTGCAGCTTTTTATTATTACCATTAATAAATTTATTTAAAGGTCCGATTCTTCATGATCCCATGTTTTAAACTTTAGTTAGTGTGTAATATTGTTGTTAGAGTATAAATAATATCTGTAAAATTCTAAAGCTCAAAGTTCAATGCGAAGCGAGATATTTTATTTAACAGAATTCGCCTACAAAAAACGACCCGTTTGGACTACATCCCTCTAGTTCCTGCAGTAATGACGTCACTAAGGCTACGTTCACACTGCAGGGCTTAATGCTCAATTCCGATTTTTTTTAAAAATTTGATTTTTTTTGCAAGGCCGTTCACATTTCCAATTAAATGTGACCTTTTGTGATCTCCTGTGTGAACGTGAAATGACCCAGAAGTGATCCGCATGCGCAGAAGAGTACTCAACAGCCAACGACGTCACTCGTTGTTTGCGGAAGTAGCTAAACATGGATGTCATAACAACAGTGTAGTCAACAGCGGAGCTCGTTTAGCAATATTAAAGTTATTTAAGCAGCATCGTACGCCATGGTTGTTGTTTATCTTCTCATTCCCGCCTACTTCAACACAGAATTATGACGTTTGTAGCGTATCAATGACGTACGGGTCGGATACAAGTGACCTGGCCGTTCAGATGGAGGTCGCATTTCAAAAGATCGGATACGTATCGGATTTAGGACCACATACCCAAGTGGCCTGGGTCGCATTTGAAAAGATCGGATCTGTGGTGTTCAGACTGTCATGAAAAAATTAGATACAGGTCGCATAGGGGCAAAAAAATCGGAATTGGGTCGTTTCAGCCTGCAGTGTAAACATAGCCTAAAACAGTTTTTTGACTAACCTCCGCCCACATGAATTCACAAAAAGGGGGGCGTAGTCATGTTGCGCTCCGACGGAGAAGAGGAAGAGCTGGTTTGTGTTTGTCGCCATGTCGTCGAAACGCTGTTATTTTCATCTCGGAGTCCAATCATCTTTGTTTGGCCTTCTCAGGGACGCTGTACTTGGAGATTAATGGTTACAATTTATGTTTAACTCGGTTCCCATTTTGCTGAGGACAGCTTGCTGAGGACAACTTCCTCAATCTCAATCAGTCTGATGCCAGATTCGCACAAAGATTATTCTTGAAAGATGGAGCAGTTCCCTCTTTGTCTGGAGAAGGCGTTGTTTATGGACCACAACCGGTAAGTGTATTTTATTATTTAAGTTGGTGCGTTTAAAAGTTTCTGTAACTTATTACACAAAGGGCAACGCTGTTTAGCTTTGTTAACTAGATGTTAGGGCTGTGCAAAAAAACGAATGCGATTTTCATGCGCATCTCGTCAGAAAAAATGCTCCTGTGAGTACATCTCCAGCACATGCACCTGCCCACTTGCTTCTCAAAACTAGTCCAATCGTGTTACCAGGAGGGTAGACTGCGCTCAGCTGCTGTCGAATCACAACACAAGAACCGCTGGCACAATCAGAACTCGTTACATATTTCTGAAGGAGGGACTTCATAGAACAAGGAAGTCATCAGTCCGTTTTTATGACAGTGAAAACAGTGGTATACAGATAGGTGAATTGTGTGAAAAATACTCTGTTTTTTTACACGCGAAACATGAACACATGTTATATTGCACACTGTAAACACAATGAAAGCTTCAAAAAAGCACGAATAACGGGACCTTTAAAGGGGTCATATGCAATGCTAGAAAGAACATTATGTTGTGTATTTAGTGTGATGAAATGTGTTTATGCGGTTCAAGGTTAAAAAAAACATTCAAGTATTTTTTATGCATTGTGTTGCATATTGCGCTGCATAAACAATACCATGTCTACATTTGTGATCAGAGAAACGACAAAAAACAAGCGCTACTATACACTGCTTAAAAATCGCATTTGAATCATCAGTGGTAAATTCTTTAAATATAAAAAACTTATAAGCTGTGGGTCAGAAGTACCAGACTGTCCTTGTAAAGTTAAAACTGCCCCACTATATAGAAACAGCCTTTGAGCACTGTAGTTCTGATAAGTCCCATTATCAGAAAACAGTCCTCCACAAAATTTGCTGCCCATATCTGAATATTTGGATTGAACTGCTCTGAAACAGTGTTGTAAATACAACTTAACCACTGATTTCTAGTTATATACTCTTTTGGAAGGCCAAACAAAGTAGTTTCACTTGCACAACAAAACACAGCGTCACACACGACACGTGTGACGACCCCAGGCTGGACTCCTCTTCATCCACAACAATACTACAGCAAGAATAAAAGTTACCCCTTCTTTCTTTGCGTGAACATCTGGGCGGCGTTATACAAATCTTTCCACATCGTGAGGTAGACACGTGGGGGTGTGTTTAAACTAGGCGTTTCAGGGGGCGTGGATAAGTCTTAACTTTTATAAAGAATATCTCTTTGGATTTGAGACTTTAGTCTTTGCAACTTTACAGATCTTCCTTATGCACCAAGAGCCTGTAACATTCCAAAGAGAAAGGAAATTTTTTAATTGCATCATATGACCTTTTTAATAGCTATCGATGAAAGACTTGATTTAAGAATGAATTATATTCTTTAAACAAAATATTGCTCAAGAAACTATTCTATGACTCCAAATCATTGTTCCTTTTATTTATTCATTATTATTATTTTTCTTACATTTTCTTTAATGACTACTGATGAAGGACTTTGTGTTAAGAAAACATTATTATTATTTATAATTATTTTCCTAAAACTTTATTATCAAAAATATTATATGGCTCCTTTTCGGTTTTCATTGTTTCAGTCAAAATTTCACTCCAGAAACTGTCAGACTAAACTGTATGTAAAGCCAGACTGATAGAAGGTGATTCATTGACTTATCATTATGTTTACAAATGAGTCTGTCAGTCTGTATGGAACAAACTAGCTGCTGAGAAATTAAATCAATTAGAAAACGTTGCAGTTCGTTTGATACATTGCCCTAATTATATATATTACATATAACACTTCAGGATACAGACTCTCTTTAAAAAAAAGACAACAATTGTTTTGCCAATTTGATTACATTAGAAATCCATACATGAATCATTCTAGCCAAAATATCTGAGCATCAGGCTTTAGCTAAAATTATGTGACTATTAATGTCTGCTACCAGGTTGAATTATTTAATCATATGAGTAATGTACCACTACAGCAAATAGCTAATCTGCAGATGACCTTCATTATTTCCGGCTCACTGAACAGTTTTTTTCCCTCCGCTCCAATATAGGAAATGATGTGGAGGCGTAACAGAAGGAAATTTAAGGTTTAAGTGCTACATGCTCAGTCTATTCACCGGACACCATCCAATGAACAAAAACATCACTGCGATATTCAGCTACACAGATGCCTAATTATCTGATTCTCCCAACAGTGCCTGACCTTTCCTAATAGACAGAAATACATGGGATCAATACTGCAACTCTCACACAGATGCCCTGCTATCATGCATCATGAAATTACTTCACTCCTGTGTCAGTCTCAGCAGAATGACACCATGCATATCCGAGAGGAAGGCAGCTGTGTAATGAAGTGTGCTTTCTTCAGACATTTTGGGGTTCCTCTATTTTGAACCATCAGTAGTTAGATTCTGATATAGAGTGGTGCCTCAAAATTTGCAGAGCTGATCCAAAAGAGGTCTGCAAGTGAGCAATGGTGTGTTTGCACATGTCTGTCAAATACCTAAATGTAGCTAAATGTTGTATACAGTGTTTACGTGCATCGCAATGTACCACATCGGCCACAAAGGGGCAACCTTGCACTGTTTTTCCTTACACGAGTCACGAGATACATGTCAAATAAATCGATAAAATTAAATAAATACATAAATAAATATGCTAGTACAGCCGCACACTGCTGCATGTCAGAATTGTGTAATAATATGCTCTGCTCACTGAAATCTCAATTTGTTTTTGGCAATTGTTACTGAGAGGAAGAAAATATTCTGCCGTTTTGAGATATATCCCTCTGACTGGGTTGGTAAAAAATGAAAATTAAGAGGACAGTATTTACCAGATCGTGTAAAAAGCCAGAGCACCTGCATTAGTTGTTTTGATAAACACACTAAACCTTTACGCAACCTTGCGCGTAAAATGTAAATGTACCGCGTCTTTATATTTTGTTTTCCTATCCGTTTTGCTTGAAGGCAAGAACTGTAGCAACTGAGGTGAAGGAAATGCTTTATAAACAAAGAGCGGTTTCCCATCTGCCCACAGTCAGAAGTGTGTCTCAGTGGTCTGATGATGGAGAACTGTTCCCACACTCCAGCACACTGAATGGGCCTTCTGGGAAATTTAGAAGCGCTTCTTTAGGAGTCAGTGATGTGTGGACCGTTCTCTAGACAGCGTTTAGCATTTTGTTTATCAAATGTTTTGCTTACAGGAGACTATAACTAACCAGCAGCCTATATGTGTTGCATTTTCTGAATCTGAGAACTGATGTTGTTTTTGGAGATTAAATCTAGTGTGCTGTGTACACTTTAAGTGTTTTTGTTTAAAAAGGGTAATTTTGACAATGTATGTAAGTATCTCATGTAGGCCTATCATTTTTCACTTTTAGACAGTTACATTTACCTCTACATTTTCCTATTTGGCGCCCAAACTCTGGAATAACCTACCTAACATTGTTCGGGAGGCAGACACACTCTTGCAGTTTAAATCTAGATTAAAGACCCATCTCTTTAACCTGGCATACACATAACATACTAATATGCTTTTATTATCCAAATCCGTTAAAGGATTTTTAGGCTGCATTAATTAGGTAAACCGGAACCGGAAACACTTCCCATAACAACCTATGTACTTGCTACATCATTAGAAGAATGGCATCTACGCTAATATTTGTCTGTTTCTCTCTTGTTCCGAGGTCACCGTGGCCACCAGATCCAGTCTGTGTCCAGATCAGAGGGTCACTGCAGTCACCCGGATCCAGTACGTATCCAGACCAGATGGTGGATCAGCACCTAGAAAGGACCTCTACATCCCTGAAAGACAGCGGAGACCAGGACAACTAGAGCCCCAGATACAGATCCCCTGTAAAGACCTTGTCTCAGAGGAGCACCAGGACAAGACCACAGGAAACAGATGAATCTTCTGCACAATCTGACTTTGCTGCAGCCTGGAATTGAAATACTGGTTTCGTCTGGTCAGAGGAGAACTGGCCCCCCAACTGAGCCTGGTTTCTCCCAAGGTTTTTTTCTCCATTCTGTCACCGATGGAGTTTCGGTTCCTTGCCGCTGTCGCCTCTGGCTTGCTTAGTTGGGGACACTTCATCTACAGCGATATCGTTGACTTGATTGCAAATAAATGCACAGACACTATTTAACTGAACAGAGATGACATAACTGAATCCAATGATGAACTGCCTTTAACTATCATTTTTGCATTATTGACACTGTTTTCCTAATGAATGTTGTTCAGTTGCTTTGACGCAATGTATTTTGTTTAAAGCGCTATATAAATAAAGGTGACATTGACCTCTGTGAAATAGCAATTGGATAGCCTGCTTCCATCCGCGAGAGTTAATTAAAAAAAAAAAGATGTCACGGTCCCGCAGAGTCAGGGACTGTACATATTCGGACAGTTCCGAACCTTCTTCTGCATCCATGTTTAATAAATCCCTCCTAAAACGTGGTAGCTTACGCTTGTCAACATTGCGTCCGCGCCTCTTTTTGCCTCCAGCTAAGCCCCGCCCACCCGGAGACGTTGGAATGTTTACAAACTTTTTTTTTTTTTTTTGTAGATGGCTCCCCCTACTGGACCGACAGAGTGTGCACCTAACACACTGTTGAACATCTCTTCTCTGTTTTAAAATGGAGCTGTCCAGGTCTTACATGTACGGAGCCCCTTAAGTGTCATTGTGGTGGGAAAAAATCAGAGTGAGTGAAAAAATTTGGGGTGGGAAGGAACAATATATTTTTTTATTTTTTTGCGTTCTCTCGCAAAACTTTTGCGTTCCCTCGAGAAACTTGGCGTTCCCTCTCAAAACATTTGCGTTCTCTCGCAAAGATATTTGCGTTCCCTCGCAAAACCTTTGCATTCCCTCGCAAAGATATTTGCGTTCTCTCACAAAACCTGTTGCGTTTTCTCGCGTAAATGTGTGTTCTCGCGAGAGGCCTCTACGTGGTGCTTCCAAGCGTGTACGTCTGCAGACTGCAAGATGGGGGCGTAACTTGAAGTGGGCGTAACTTGAAGTAGGAGGCGTAACTTGAAGTTGTCCAAATCACACAGAACCACGCGAGACCTCAAAACGATAAGTTGTTGGCAATATGGCGGCACAGAGTAGAATATTGATTACGTTTAAGCGAGGCAGGGGTTAGGCAGGATTTGATGCATGATGTGTGTGTAGATATTAAAGTTAGCGGACAATGTGAGAGTTATCTGACGTATTATCACTCCGGAACAGAAGAGGGCGGTATTGCACCAATAAGCTGGATGCCAACCGCCGTTAAACTGGAAAGAAGACGAAAATGATAGCTTGCTGTGAGAGACAACGGTGAGAATCTAATTTTTTTCCGAGATAATTATTTAAATTGAAGTGTATAAGTCATTTCATACCGTGGTATTGTTTTTGGAGTTCATAATTTATTAAAACTAAGGCGTAATTTTTTGTGCCTTTGTGATTTTGCTGTAAACATGTTTTATAATGCATAACTAACATGGGAGCTCCATTAAGTACACGACTCAATAGTGGATTTACATAAACCATATATACTTCTTGAAGACTATTACTAAAATGTCTATTTATCATCTGACTGGATAATGTTTGATAAGAATTGTAGATGAGCACATCTAACAGACACGAAACAGGTGTCTGAGTGATGTGTGTGTGATATTGTGTAGAATTCACTTTTGTCAACACTGCTATAGATGAGTGTGAGTCATGTAAACAAACAAATCTACATAAAGTAACTAAACATAAGTTATCTATTTTATTTGTCCATTTGCGATATTGATAATTTAAGGAACATTTGTGTTGGATAAAAAGTGAGTTACATCAGTTATTAACTCTACATGTAAATGCAGTATATCACAGATAAATCACAGAGGAGACTGACTCTTGTCTGGATGTTACAGGGACAGATGAGACACGTGTGTTTATCTGCTGTAGAGTAACTGATGAAGGAATGCTGCCATCAAAGGATTTGTGTAAGTACACTACAAAAATAAATGAAACATTTTAAATCTTTTTAGTTGTATTTTATTTTAATGTAATTTTAAACAACTATTACACTTCTTTTCTTATTCTTGATTTCTGTGCATTTGCTGCAGATCTTTTGTGGTGCAGCAGGACCTGCAAGAAAAGGTGAAAAAGAGGGAAAACCTGAAACAAAAGAATAATGTAATGACTTTTTGTATTGTGTATGTGTATTTTTGTAGGGCATGACAATGTCTGTAGACTGGTGTGTGCACTGAGGATGGAGAAGACCACAGCATCATCCTGGAAATGATCGAGAGTCACAGATGAGACGCTCCCTCACTCCAGCTCTTACTGTCTCATCAGGACCAGATGCTGCTGTGGTGTCTTCATCCTCAGTGACCCCAGAGCAGCGAGAGCTTCTAGAGAAAGACCACAAGACACTGAGGATGTGATTTTGGTAAGGTTTGTTCAGCTGGTTAATGTTTAAACAATGAAGGCTGACTTTCAGAAGCTTCAAAAGCATCATCAAAAAATGTGATGGAGCTTTTATCTAAAGTGATTGACAGTGCTCTTATTACAGGGGCCTACAATCCTCTGATCAACCTGGAGAAAAGAGCCGTGCTCAAGGACACACTGGTGTTCCTGTGGCTCAAGTGGTAGAGCATTACGTTAGCAGCGCAAGGTTGTGGGTTCGAATACCAGGGAACACATGTTAGGTAAAAACTGTTATGCACTTTAAGTCACTTTGGATAAATGTATAATTTATTTATAAATTTGAACCACTTCAGTGGTTTAGCCCACTACAAAAATAATAAATTAATGCATGTACTTGTAAACTCTGTGTAAATGTTTTTCATGGGGTGCAGGCACACGAAAGTTTGGAGCAGACACAGCTGTCAGATTGTCCTGCACGTGTTCCCCTGCTCTCGCTTCAAGGTTGTGTGGCTCAGAGAGCCGTCATCAAGGTCTTCCTCATCCTGTTGCTCAACGACATCCCCGTTGAAAAGAGTGAGATTGTGAAGTGCAGCAGCAGAACTGTATCAGCTGTGTTCAGATCGCAGGAGGATGTTGGGTTCACCATCTGTAAATACTTGATTGTTAGAACAATAAGTTTGAATGAAGCTTTGTATCATGTGTTGTTGACTTGTACATGTATGCATTTATTGTGATGCTAACTTATATACATTATTTTAATCATTTAGACATGTTTTTTGTTGTCAGTAAATAACATAAATATTTTATCCATTCATGTATTAATTGCTTGACTGAAAATGGATGTATTCACATCGACTGCATTTATTTAACTAGTATATATTCATGTATAGCGGTGTCACAAAAGAAAATACATTTGGCTTCTTTTACTAAAATGTCATTTTAAGAAAAAAGATTATATAATTATTGGTTGGCATTTATCGTTATTATTGCATGTAAGTGTTGGGGTGGGCAAAAGATGCAATTCATTATGGGGTAATGTTAATTTTCGAGTAGTAATACTTACATTTTTAGAGTGTCAAATCAACAGTCGCTGTGAGGTGTTTGTGCACCTGACCCACTTTTTTATTATTATTGCCAAATTATTTCATAAAAGATCATGGTAAGACGGTTGTATCTAACAATAAACAATCATAATGCCATAAAACAGTAAATAAAAAAGCATGTTTTCTTCA
Source organism: Carassius carassius (assembly GCF_963082965.1). Lineage (NCBI taxonomy): Eukaryota > Metazoa > Chordata > Actinopteri > Cypriniformes > Cyprinidae > Carassius > Carassius carassius. Next base: position 25,060,475 of record NC_081760.1, read on the forward strand.
TAGTATGAGATACTATACAAGAAAAACATTTTTCACGTAAAATAATTGAAAAAATATTCAAGAGATGATGAGAAATTATTTTGGGTTTTCAAGTTAACAAAAAAAGGCTTTAAGGATAACACTTGATCACATAAGTGGAGTTAAAAATATAAAAAATTAAAATCAACAGTATTGGCTATACTACAATCACAAAATAAAAAGGTAGCCATTTCTGAAACATGTTCTTCATTATCAAGATAATTACAAATACATTAATTAAACCTGTCACTTATGTCTTTTACGTTTTTGTGCTTGTTTTAACTTTGTAGGTCACATGATCAACATAGCGGATGATGATATACAATTTGCATTCATACTTCATACATACGCATTTAGGCTGTAGAGTATATATACTCTTTTAGCGCTCGTTAAGTTAGTACTTATTGAAATTAAGTGCCTAATTAAAGGGTATGCGGTTTCGAACGCATCCCGACAAAGTCTCATAACTTCAAGTTACGCCTCCTACTTCAAGTTACGCCCCCGTCTTGCAGTCTGCAGACAGACCCTTCTCGGTGCTTCCCGCTTTTGTTGTTTCTGCAGCATCACTTGAGTGATCTTGGATGTACGCAGCTGCGTTTGGGAAAAGTTTTCTGTCTTTAGCGGTAAGTTATCATATATGTCGCTTTTTATTATTTATAAAGAAGACTAAACCAAACCTCCATTACACTCACCACCTTTCTTTAAAAATAATTGTTGAAGATCTGCGATGGAGGACGATCTGCAGGATCTGCAGGCCTAGACTGTTTTAATTATTGCTAGCCAGGGCAATCAGTAGCTGTCAGTATATAACCACATGACAGTTCTCCAATTTATCTTAGTGGCTAGGAGTATATAAGTGTGCATAAAATAAGAGATCATTTACATGGAACAGTTTTAGAAATGTAAAATAGCATAATATAGCTATTTTACTTAACAGAAGATACTTGCATCTATTTCACAATAACAAAAATGAAAACTGAACAAAATGTGCATTCCCCTGGTTGTTTTTATAATGCCTGGCTTCCTGGATGATCATTGACTGTTTTTTTTGTGCGCTGTTCATGAGTTCCTGCTTTGTCCTGAGACATAAAAGTGCTCACTGTTGTTAAGCAAAATCCTTGAACTACTGCACATTGTTTGGTTTCCCTGCATTTTATGCACATTTTAGTTGTGTCTTACATTGCCTATATGATCCTGAGAACCTGCTTTTTCACTAAGGGCAGTTTAAGGGACTCATAGAGAACTATAAACAAAAAATACACACATTCATTGATAATCAAGAATTCAACACACTAGAGCCCCAATTATGTATTCTTCTGATCAAGTTATGACCTGTGTAAACTGTAATGAATGATGTGTAAAAATAAAGAATAAAACATTTAATCTAATATAAATTACACAGATCATATACTGAGGAAAGGTTTACTATAGTTTAATAAAGTTTGTTGTCTTCGTGAGCATCACTGGGTCCTTGAGTCCTTTAAATTAAATTGTGAAAAGCTGGATTCAAATCACTGTATGGAAGACTGTGTAAATGTACTTACAAAAACTTACAAAACGAGACACATTCAAGTAAATTGTCATAAGAGATGGATCAATATTTGAATTTCACAACTACAAGTTTGATTATCAGATAAATGATTATATATAGCGCATAATTAAAAATGAGAAGGAACAAGAGGGTTTCTAAATTGAAAATAAGTGCATTTGCAAGCAGCTGAAGGTAACCCGTAGACAGGCACAAGTAGGGGTGTGACGTGCAACTATCACAGAACATACAAACAGTTATTAGTCATCATCAAGCAGGCAACAGATCAAACCTGCATGTGGAATAGATGTAAATATATTCTACGTGAAAGAGCTTCATCAGGGCTTCAACATTTTCACTCAACTGTAATTACTAGTAGCTACTAAGCTTGTTAGATTATCTATACTTTCAAAGTTCATATACTGAACTCCACTGTAAAATCTGCATGGCGTGTAAATGAATAGATGTGACTTGCACTGTTCTATGTTCTATGTAAATATGAAATTGGTACAATAAAATAATAATAATAAAAAAACACATTTTAATTAATACAGCCTGTTAATGTGTTATGAATTAATGGGTGCATTTATGTTGTTTCAAAAACTAATCTATAAATTTAAATGTTCACTGCATTTTCAGATTGACAAGTCTGTGCTCTCTGTCATGACTGATGAGCAAATGGCAAAGTATATAAGTTCATATGGTGACCGACTAGCTGTCATCTCCTTCTGTCAACAAACAGCTGCCTGCTCTGATAAAGAATCTCTGTTACAAAATTTGAGAGCTAAAATTGAAGCAAGGGAACTGGGATCAAAGTCCGCTAAAGCCTTGCATGGAAAAGCATGTGTCCTCCCTAAGGAAAATAATTTAATGGCAAGACACAAAAATGTATCTGCAGAAAGAACATCCAGGAGAATTGAAATTGGATGGCTTCACTTCGGCCGTAATGGATATCAACAAGTGAGGACCAATAATGGTGGTGGCACTAGGCATTTGACAGTTCAAAAAAAGACAACTGTTTTACAAATAATGGAAATGGGAAAGAACCTTTTTTCCCAAATGGAGAGTCACCTAAAGGTCCAGAAACAGACTTCACCTTTCATGTTTGTGATTTTAAAAGAAACCACATTCCCATGGACAGCACTGTTGGAGATCTGTATGAACTAACCAAACTGAAATTGTTGAGATTTTACATTTGCACTAAACAAGCGGTGTGCCTCACAGATGTAGAATCTTTATCTGATGGTGATAAAGAAGAATGTAATCAAAAATCATTACTACAGGATGGATTAGACAGTGATACTGAGAGACCTACTGCAAAAGTGTCTTGGCATGGACATGAAAGTGATCTTGATGATACAAGCACACATTTATTGGATGACAGACTTTCATATAACAAAGACACCAAGAGGAAGGTTAGTTAAATCATGAAGTCTCGGATTTTAATTTATTTGAATATATTTTGGGCTTCATTTGTAAATACAATCACAGAGTTGTTCATTATCATTTAGGGCTAAAACGATTAGTCACCATGAGCCACATAATAAATGATTATGTTATGGTTTACTGTTATCAAACTTCCCAAATTGCTTTGGTTTCAATAATAAACTACAAAAATGACAAAAACAAACTGATCATAGCGATTTTTATGTTTCACCAGCTCTGCAATCCAGTTAAGCCATGTTCATAAGTCTAGTTTATTTTTATGATACTTTGTGCAATACATTGCTTTAAAGCAAGCAGCTTTACAGTATTAATCATGAAAAAACTGCCACTTTCAGTTAGAATTACAACTTGATTTTTTGCTATCAAGTAGCTCTATATGTATATGAAAATGTATAGATTATGAATAACTGAATAATCGATCAAAGCCTACTGATTAATCTGTAAAACAACTGTTGATTAATCGATTGTCTAAATAATTGTTTGTTGCAGCCCTGACATCATTTATTTGGAATTAAATGTTAATCATTTAATGTTATATTGAATGTTTTTCAGAGAAAAGTAAGGACAGAAGCCCAGAGTACAACAGGAATGGAGGATGTTCCACAGAGTAGTTATACCTTAGAGACACCCAGCACATCACACGACTCTCTTTCAACACCCAGAGATATCCAGAGAACACACACCATCCAAAAACTTGCAAGCAGCTCAAGTGATGAGGAGACTGATGAATTGGGGAGACAGTGTGCACAGCTATCGAAAAGACCACAGCATACACATGAGCTCTTTGATTTTCAGATAAGCTATGAAATCATTGACTTGCCCAATCAGATTCCTCCAGTACCCAACAGCATAGTTCAAAATCTTGGAGATGATGATGATAAAGAAGACACAGTTGAATGGAATGAAGGCGAAGAACTTGAACAAACAGATGAGGACCAAGATGTTAAAATAACATGGAATGAGAACATCATTCAGGTAATGTGGTCCTAATGGACCGAATGCCACAGTATAGATTTGAAAAATAAATATTCGGACTACAAGCATTAAATGGAAATTAAAAATCACCTTAAAACTACAATTTGCTAACTAATTACAATAGAAATTATCTTCAGGAGGCTTTAAAGGTCAGAATACATCCAATGTCCCATTTGTGCTTCTTACTCACTCTAATTTTCTGTATATTTTATTGATCCTCCAGAATGCAGAGTTCAATGAAGCTGAACATGGGGTGCCATCACCACCCTCAATTAATAGCAATCCTGCACTGCTGGTAAGAGAGACAAAATATGTTTTGCATGTGGAAGTCTTTTAGAGTTTAGATCAAAGATGATCAGTCCTACCTGCACAGTCAATTTAAAATAATTTTGTGCTAGACTTGGCTTTGTTTGTATACAAAGAAGATTAAGGAAGGGACAAAGTCTGTTTTGATCATATACATAATACATAAGAACAAACCTTTGAAACTTGAAACATGAATTTATAATTAAAAAAGTTCTTCACTGAGGTGAATTAATCCTAAATTAATCAGAGATTAAGATCAGAGAAGATCAAGTGATCAGAGAATCAAGCCGCTTCTAATACCTATAAGTAGGCATTTATGATATTTGTGAACAAGATCACACTCGCATTACACAAGACTGAAGTTCCATATAGGAAGTACCAAGTTTTATAGGAATAACGTTAGTTCTAAATGAAAATTCTGTTGCTCATGTTATTCCAAAGCTGTATTACTCTCTTCTTCTGTGGAATACAAATGGCGAGCTTGTCAAATATTTTTTTCAGTAAATTATTTCTTAAATCAATTTTATCAGAACTACATTATATATATATTATATTATACATTATTATTGTTGTTGCTTTCGATTTTACTTAATTGCACAGTGCAGTTTTACAGTGACACTAAAGAAAAGCCTGTTTAGAACAATATAAGGGTGGGAAAACTATTTTTGAAAAATTGACTAGAGGAAAAAGAATACACATTGTAAAGAAATCTCAGAATAATTGTATAAAATGTTTTTACCTTGCCTTTTCTAGATGGGTAGCAGGGGCGGCTGGCCAATAGAGGGCGCTAGGGCGCCGCCAATTTTCCATTTCAAATGCAAATAGAAAGTTTGTGCAATATGTTTGTTTTTGTGCAAAAATGCCTCAACCTTTTAATATTGGCATTAAATAATTACTTTTCACAGAGCACTGGTATCCTGGGTGGTTATTAATTATAATAGGATTTTTTTTTTTTTATATTATAGCCTTTCCAACAAAGTCGCTTTACAATATAGGCCTAGGTTAAGGAATTGAACTAAATAAACCTCAACATCAAAGATAGACATACCAAGGGCAGATATAAATATACAGAGTTCAGTTACAAAGTTAGGTTAAAGATTCAAGCAAGTAACATAAACATTAATAATAAGGTAAAATTTAAAGATTCTGAGCTAAAGAGTAATATTCAGACAAAAAAAAAAGGTTTTGAAGGAGAAAAGGGTGAATGCTTGACAGACGTCTTGAGCAAAAGCATTCCACAACCTGGGAGCCACAATGCTATAAGACCTGGTGTCCCATGGTTACCAAGGCCAAGCTATTTAAAATAACCGAATATGACAGATCCACCTAACATATTTTTCACCAGCCGCCACTGATGGGTAGTGAAATGCCTTCACCACCAGAAAATTCGCCATCCCATACAGGAAACCATCTTTCTCTTATAACTTCATATGGAAACTCAGAGAATGCAAAAGTTGTGCATGCTTTAATACACAGAGTTAAGGTTGTAGAAGATCTTTTGGCTGTGTTCATGGATAGCAGCATAATTCAATCTACTCTGAGGATGGAATTTGTAAATGAGAACGCTGTAGATGATGCTGGAGTGTCCAGAGAAGTTTACACTGCATTCTGTGATCAGTTCCTTGAACAGTGTGAAGGGGAAGATGAGCGGGTTCCTAGACTGAGACCAGACTTCTCTGAAGCTGAATGGGAGGCAGTAGGAAGGATATGGGTAAAAGGATTACTTGACCTTGGTGTACTCCCAGTAAGGCTTTCCAGTGCTTTCATTTTAGCATGTATGCATGGAATTGACTCAGTCAATTAAGATTTCCTGATGTCATCTTTCCACAACTACCTCTCTTTGACTGAACGAGCTGCCGTTGCCAAGGCTTACTGGAGGAAAGTGATGAAGATGATTTGCTTGACCTCTTCACAAGAATGGGCTCCCATTGCATCCCTCAAAAAAACACCATGAAAGTTGCTATCCAAACAGTAGCTCACAAAGCAATTCTTCAAGAGCCCAAATATGTAATGGATTGTTTCTCCAGAGCCATGCCATTTGCACTGCCGAAAGTACTAGACCAGGAAAGTCTAGTGTCTCTGTATGACACCAAAAAGGCCACTGGCAAAAAAGTGGCACAGCTACTTCAAACAACACAGGTGATTTGCTCTCAGAAAGAACAGATGGTATTCAATCATCTGCAACGTTATATCAGAAGTGCTGACCAAAGCAAAGCGGAAAAAATTCTATGGTTCTGCATTGGTTCTTCTGTTATATGTGTTGATTAAATCAAGGTAAGCTTCAATGCAGAATCTGGCCTCAGCAGAAGATCAGTAGCTCATACCTGTGGAGCTACTCTTGATTTATCTTATAATTACAGTTCTTACCCAGACCTCCGCACAGAGTTTGACAACATTCTCTCTAGTGATTACTTTGAAATGGACATCCTGTGAATTTGATGCTGCTTAGGAATAGTTAAAAGTCATCCAAGTCACTTATGGAACTTGATTGTCTGTAGTTATAAACTTGTTGGTAACAATCTGTATGAAGGTATTTTTATGTACCTTTTCAAAAAGGACAGCACACTACAAACAGCAGCTTTTTTTTGGATAACTATTCATTTAAATAGCCCCTATATTATTACTTTGATTTACATTTAACTGTCATAACATTAATTTTATTATTCAAAGTTTTCCAGCAAGTAGTCAAGTTTGTTCGTATTGTGTTTTGTTTGCACAAAGGAAATTTCAATATATTTTCAAATATTTTCGCATCTGCAAAGTATTGAAACATTCTTCATAGTATGCAACATTACTTTTGTTGTTAGTATGAAAAGTGCACTGAACCAAACTTTTTTTTTTTTTTTTAATTACATAAAATGTAACCACATAATATGCGGTCAGGTTTGTTTTGTTTTAAAATATATCCTTCAGCCATTAATATTGCAAAATTATTATATGATTCTTATGTTAATTCATTCTTATATTTTGTTTTTCATAAAGTTTTCAGAAACTGTATTTTTTTATTTCATGTTTTAACACAGTTTACATGTTGATTCAGGTTCAAATTTGGAAATGCACATTTCCTCTATAGCATTTCTTTCCAGTTATAAAGAACTTTGAAAATAAAATAAACAATTTTGCAAAAGTGTTTTCATTTTTAATGACTTCTATGTGTCAAGACTGTAGTCTGGTAAATTGTAATTCTTTAAAAAAAACTTTCCAACAATGTTGCAGGTTTCCCCTGGGAACAGTATTGTCTAGCGATTATTTAAACATTTCAGATAAAAATTACCTTGCCTTCTTACTTAGAGTAATGCCCTGATTACATCCCTTAAATGCATGTATAAGTTCACAGCTTGATACGGGTCTCTTGGAATGTTCAGCTGAGACTCAGAGATTATAACGTTACATAGTTCATTTACATCTGAATCACATGGTATGGGGCGTCGGAAAGTGCATTCGTTCTTGCACAATTGAACACTTTCAGTGTCGGCTGCGGTGAGGAAGTCTCTGGTGTGGTAAAGCTCAGGCAGTGCATACATCACACTGGGCCGACCACAGGGGCTACTGATGTTCTTTGATGGCCTAATGGTGCGTGCATTCCAAATCTGTGCAGTGTCATCCAGCTCATCCTGTAAAACAAGAAAAATAAAATTGGGCAAAACTTAGAAGTGGAGTACTCAAAACTAAATTCTAAGTGTCTTATTGTTTCAAACATCCAGACATTTGTGAAAACAAAAGGATGATGGATACTGCTCTGAATGTCTCCTTTTGTGCCCCACCCACAAAACAAACCATTTGTAACAATGGGGTAATGACAACATTTCCATTCTCTTCCTCCTCTTCACCCCCTCCTCCATCTTCTATCCCATCCCCATCCTCTACGTTCTCTCCCTCTCTTTCACATACACACACACACACACACACACACAGGGAAGCATCAAAACATAATTTCAGATAAACTCACTTGGATGAGTCCCATGCAGCAGAACTGGATCAAACTTTTGTCCAAGAATCCTCCATCGAAGAATCCATTGTCTCTGAGGTCAGCAAACAGGGAAATCCAGAATTCCATGCACTCTTTGCACAGAAACCCCCACCAGAACTCGATCCTTTGGTTGGCAGTACTTGGACCTTCCAAATAGCTGTCAAGGATTTCATCTTCGTGACCGATGTTAAGAAAACGTTGAAAGTCTCTTACATGACCATTTTCAGTTCCAAGATCCCCCCTAACAACTCTAGGGCATCCTCCCAAACGCTGCACTGCTTCAATATAGTAACCACCGATTAGTTTTGGATCGCTACTGGTTGTGTATGCATTAAGCCAAATAATCTTACGCGAAAAGCCATCAACGCAGCCATTAATACAAAGGCCATATGGTTTTAATTTATCGTACAAGTCCAAATGCCAAATAAAGTTTGGTCCCTTGGCAAAGTAGTTACGCCTTCTGAGAGGTCTAGCTCTCCTCATTGAAACTCCTTCAGGATCCAATTCCTTCAGCACCAAGTGCACATCTTCTTTTCTCACACGCAGACCCTTCTCTCTGCATCTCGTGTACATCCATCGATACCCATGAAGTTGCCCAGAATACTGCAGCTGATGGCCGATGAATTCAACAAGGTTCACTAAGGTCGAGTAACGTTTCCGTCGAAACAGTCCTTTTTTATACTTCAGTCCAAGTTCAAAATAAAACTCAATGAACTGCTCCATTATGAATGTACGGAGCGGTCTGAACCACTGGAAGCGTAAACAGGAAGTGTTTGTCCAAACTCAACTGGTTTTGCGAGAGAACGAAAATATTTTTGCGAGAGAATGCAAAAGTTTTGCAAGAGAACACAAATATCTTTGCGAGGGAATGCAAATATCTTTGCAAGGGAACGCAAAGGTTTTGCGAGAGAACGCAAAAGTTTTGCGAGAGAACGCAAAAAAATCAAAAAAATATTTTTTCCTCCCACCCCAAATTTTTTTACTCACTCTGATTTTTTTCCCACCTCAATGACCCTTTAGGGGCTCCGTATACATGTCACACGTCTAATGACTGTAAGCATTTCAGAGTTGTAACTTCCTTAATGATTTTTTATTTTTTTAAGATTAAAACTAGTATTACATAATGTCTACCGAGAATCCAACGAGATGTTTAACAAAGAAGCATCAATTTCGGAAACAGAGGTAAGAGCGATCCATCATCCTGCTTCTCCTCCTGACCCACTAGATGTCGCTAGAAGATCTGCTGTCATAGACATGGAGGCGCCTGTTTTGCATAAACAACATTGCAGTTCTGCAATTCAGATTAGTAGTAGATAAAGGTTAAAGGTCACCAATGCATATATATATATATATATATATATATATATATATATATATATATATTTATTTATTTATTTATATATTTATATATTTATATATATATTTATTTATTTATTTATTTATTTATTTATATATATATATATATATATATATATATATATATATATATATATATATATATATATATATATATATATATATATATATATATATTAGCATAGGCTAAACAACTTCCAAAGGATATCTCATTGCAGAATTTGACCGTACATCCACAGGGCAAATAAAATGAAATAGTATAAAACAAACACGTATTTTGATCTACAAATAGGACAGTTTCACTGGCTCAGTAAGTGTATTTTTAACGAAAGTGCATCTTGTTTTTCTAGTAGTTCCTAATTCCAAATGTGTTCACGTTATGGCAACACCTTTAACACACCTAAGTGTATTAAATGTATATATTAAGTGCATTTTGAAGGCTACAATTACACTGTAACAAGGACAATAAAAAAAAAATCTGATTTTGCTCTAGGCTTTTACTTTATCAGGAATCAAAAGAACAGAGATGTTACTCCGATCGTGGAATCAACATTAAAAATGCTTCCGTTGGAAATTGTATTGATTTCTGGAACATTCTCAAATTGAAGCCTACTGGATCACAAGAAACATCAATTTTGCGCACAAATGCAACGTGCACAAAACGTGTGCAAAAAAACACACCCAAAAAGGGTGGTAGTAAAGAGTTAATACAGCCGTCAGATTCCTCCTCCTACGTAACTGTGTTTAGCCTACATAAACAAAGCTGAAATATTCCTCTCTTCCTTAGTCCCGTGATTGCACCGGAGGTCTCGCGCAGCTGTGCAGAGATGGACAAGAGTCGCGCGGACGCTTCCCAGCGATTCCCCGAAATTATTGAGCTCAATGTCGGGGGGCAAGTTTACGTTACTCGCCACTCAACTTTACTCTCCGTGCCCAATACTTTACTTTGGACCATGTTCAGTCAGAAAAAACCCGCGGAACTTACCACCGACTGCAAAGGCCGCTACTTTTTGGACAGGGACGGCTTTCTGTTCAGATATATTTTGGATTACTTGCGGGACCAGACTCTGGTTTTGCCCGACTACTTCAAAGAGAAGGCGAGCCTTCTTAAAGAGGCAGAATATTTCCAACTTCAAGAGCTGGCAAAGCGCCTGAGACCGGCGGCCAGTAAGGAGAACTCCATCAGCGAGGAGGTGTGCCAGAGCGACCCGGAGGAGGCTGCGCTCGCCGGCATGAGTATCTCCAGCACCGGCCCTCGCTCTCCGTCCCTGGACGCGAGGAAGTCAGGCTACATAACCATCGGGTACAGGGGCTCCTATACCATAGGACGAGACATCCAACAAGACGCCAAATTTCGACGGGTGGCGAGAATCACCGTGTGCGGAAAAACATCGCTCGCCAAAGAAGTTTTCGGGGAGACGCTGAACGAGAGCAGAGACCCCGACAGACTCCCGGAGAGATACACTTCTCGGTATTACCTCAAGTATAATTTCCTGGAGCAAGCCTTTGACAGGCTGGCGGAGGTGGGCTTCCACATGGTCGCGTGTAGTTCCACGGGCACCTGCGCGTACGCGAGTAACGACCCCAACGAGGACAAAATCTGGACGAGTTACACCGAGTACGTTTTTTGCAGAGACTGAAGTGGACTCACTTTTGGAAACGTTTTATCTAACACTTTTTTTTTTGGACACTCATCTTTCCTTTTGTTGCGCACCAAGAATGTGTCGTTTTTTTTCCTCCAAAATCGCTGGGCAGACGTTTTGTGCATATTGTGTGTGTGTTTGTGAGAGAGAGAGTAATAATTAAATAATATCTGATCTTCAAAGTCTGTTCCCAAAATTCAAACAACCACTGATAGCAGTTTTCAGTATTTCAACACAGTAGGTTTTGACTGTAGGAAGCACACTCTCAATGATACGACCTTTTTAAGTCAAACTTTATAACACTTACGTTCTTTACATTTTGTGATATTAAAAGTTCATTAAATTCCTGCATTTAAAAGTTTCCTCATATGAGATTAAGTTTTTTTATTATTATTTATTTACTTTCTTCTTCTTCTTCTTCTTTTACTGAGAGTACAGTACATCAATAAGCTATATCACAACAGTAAAATAAAATGTCATCCCAGTAGTAAAATAGCAACCTGTTCCACAATGAGTAAACATATACTTCCCTTCCCTCTGATTTTCACTGAACAGTCACATTAAATTTGTGTTTTTTGTATTTGCACTACTATGTATCTTTTTTATTATTCTTAGCCAAGATGTCTGTCAGCTTCACACACAATAAACTTATCATGAAAGACAAATTTGGATGGAGACTCTGAATACTACAGATTTCTAACTAAATGTTGCACATGAAATTTGCATGCCAAACAAGCTATGCATATGACTATGGCTACTGCAAACCTAGATCACAGTTGATATCCTGTCACAGATCGTGTGAAATAACAATGTTAAATATAAAGCACAGAAACTGTGGTGTGTACAAACTGAACCCCTTTGTTGATGGTACAAGATTTGGGTTTGTGGGCGGAGGCTCAGAAGCAAAAGGAGATGTGAATGTGAGTGGAGAAGAAACGCTGTCGGGCCTGAGGAAACAGATGGACTACAAGGAGACAGAGAACAGGAACTAGGCCTGTGTCTGCCAGCAGTCCTGTGATTACACATACACACACACACACACACACACCATCTAAAGGGCATTAGACACTTCCTCTTCATCGTTACATAGATACAACCAAAATATGCATATATCAGTGGTTTGAAAATCATAGTACACATAAACATTCTTTTATTTATAACTGTGAGGTGTTATGGCCAGTAAATGATTGACAATGCTGGGCCACCTGGAGAGTGTCAGTATCACAGAGACAGGGACAAATTCTCTCTCTAGAGGAAGTTGTATCAAGAGGAAGAGAGAAAGCAGATAATATCCGGTTTTAAAAAATCCTCTCAAATTTTTTTTTTTTTTTTTTTTTTTCGTTAATACGTACTGCTTGTTTTTTTTAACATTCAGGAAAAATCCAGATGTTCACAATGTTTGTAAAATGAAAAAAAATAATCTTCCCTCTATGTTTTAACATTTGCATAGCCAAGATTGTAAAATATTTTAAAAACTTGTTTTGAACATTCAGAGAACATTCAGAAACAACATTTTTGTAACTTAATGGAATTGATGCAGTAGCAAAACGTTCTTGGAACATTGTTTTGTTAGCTGGTAAAGCGGTATATACAAACAAAATGTAGTACATTGATTTCAGTGTTAATTTTGAATGTGAATTTCTTTGTGAGAGTTGTTATATTATTCTGAAGTAATTAAAAAAATAAGCCTTTTAATCCATTGTTTCACATTATTAACCTACTGAGTAGATCAGTAAGATTAAAAACAATGTGTACGAAGCACTTTGCAATCAACACAACTGTTCATACTGCAACATTACCACATTGTCTTTCAAAACGTTACCTGTCACGAATGACAGTGTAGTTAATGCTCTACAGTAGCAATGACTAAAGAATTTCAATGTTGTTACATACAGCTTTAGAGCAGATATACCTTTGTCACATTTAACTTGTGGTTCCTTCTTTTTGCATTCCACCCACACAAGTGACAAACCCTCATGGCATTACATCTGTTCCTCAAAACACACACAAATCCTTCCCTCTGCTTTAACTTGTTAGAAAATAGATCTTACCATACTTATAAACACAAAAGTAAAAACAGCCGGCTTTGCTATCATGGTCACACTAAAGGCCAGAGTTGCAATATATTTGGTAAGTCTAGATTTATGTGGTCAAGAAAAGATTACCATGCTGAAGTTTTTCATTACACTCTGGAAATACAAGCATGTGCATAATAGATTAGGAATCCCGGAAAAGCATTACACTGTGCCTTTCAGTTATAACAAAAGTTTCCAGTTATATGCAAAAGGTGTTTTCCACATGCATGTTACACTAAAGTACACCTTCCCTTGTCAGAAGACAAAGAAAAGATAAATGATATATTTTAAAACTCATTTCCAGTGTTTTAAATAACAGTATCTGTGGGTCTTTCTTACGGCTTGTAATAATTCAGTGGAATACTCTGCCAGACCGGAGACATACACTATGGAGGAGACAGCAGATGGTCCTGGTCATTACATTCCTTAGCTGGAAGACAATCTGTTTGTACTTTTGATTTCCTTTAGACATATGCATTCATTTATTCTTTCAGTCAGCCAAAATTAAACACTAAAGATGGATTATGAAGTCGTTTTTGGAAAAAATCCTGTCTGATGTTTAGACAGACTTTTGAATACAGGTTTCATGTCATGCGCATGCATATTATGTGTTCAGTCTATAGGTAGTGTTTTTTACAAAGTGACATCGTCTGGTATGCATAATACCATGTTTCAGTAATATTCACAGATCCGTGTAAACAGGAATCATTTTGATGATGCCGTCTGTATACTTGGAGCTTTTCAAAACCGCAAAGGAAAAAGTTTCTGTTTTTAGAATGTTGCTGTGTAAACATACCTTAAGTTTAGTTCATTCATTATTTCATTAAATCCAAGTGCTTTACTGACCTCTCTTTGCATTAAGGTTTTTTTTTTTTTTTTTTACAGCTGTTAGATTGTGTTTTGTTCCAGTCCCGTTGCTGCAGAGGGAACACTTACACTGTGTTATGAGAAAATATTTTCATAACGAACTGGGGGAAGAAATTGTTGTTAGAATATAACATTGTTATGTGGGAAGATTCATATAACATGAATAGATCATTTAGACATTTAAATGAATGACAGCACACATTAATGGTCTTGCACAGATTTGGAAAACCTGGAAGACAAATGCCATGCTGTGCTGCAGCAAATGTGGAGAGGATGCTTACATTTTATTGCCTTTTATCCTGCTATTGACCAAGACAAATATATATGTCCCCGTATATTATATTTGCACGTACTGTTTATTTAGAGAAGGACCTGAGTGCACAGTTATGAATGGTCGAGAGGACTTTCCAGCATTCAGACATATCTCCCCAGGAGCCTCTGTCATAAACCACAGAGAGCGTTTGCCTCTATGTAAACAAACTCCATAGCGACAAGCCAAGATCAATATAATCGAATGTCCTGCTGAATTCTCCAGTTCGTACCTTCATTCTGTTTTTCTAATAACCAACACGGGTGAGTGGCTAAATCAGGAATCCTAGTGTTGTCAGTTAAAAGGCTTTGAATATGTTTAGAAAATTGCCACGCTTAATGAGGGCAATTTTAACGGCGAACTCCATCTGACTCACAGAAAAGAATCAGAAGGATGGCGAAGACTTCCCGTCATCACCATGACAACCACTTTTAGTGTGTTTACAAAGTCGCTTTATGACTGCAGGAGCCACCTGCACCTGTAAATGCCTATGTTGAAGAGGATGTTGTCATTATTCAAATGAGATTTTTCTATACTTGCATTGTGTTCATATCTAGAGTGCAAATATGAGCCTGATCATATCATCTTCAAATAAGGAAGGTATTTTTTTGGGCTGTGCAACAAACCTGCACATTATGTTGGCAGCATGTAAACAGTAGCATAGTGGTCACAAGGAGGCTTGGAAAATAGGGAGTCCTTTGCTGGTGCCAGTGTGGGGGACATCCCAAAGCTTCTGGAGCAGAACATAGCCCAGGGTCTGTACATCAGAGAATATTTCATTTAAGATAAAGTATACTACAAATCAAAGTCCACTAAATCCACCAGTCTAAGGAGAAGGATTTAGAGGTTTGTTTTTACCTCTAACTAATAATTGCCTTTGGCCATATTTGATTAGACATCTTTTCACAAAGCAGATTTTCTTTGAAAGTGGGCCAGGTTATGTTATTACACAAAGATCGTGGAGAATATAGGCAATAGAAAAAGGCTCTGTGTAAAACCACGGGCATGATTCATGAGTTTTCATTGCAGACTGTTAAAATGAGGTGGATTCGATTAATACATATCAGCATGTTCAGCAGGAACAGGTCAGTATTGTATTTTAACATAACAATCACTTATGCATCGAAGAAAATCAATTCAAGATAAAGCTCCTCCATACAGCCTTGTGGGTTTAATAAAAAGCAGATTGAATATTTTCCTTCACATACAGTTAGGTTAGATGACTTAAGATTTGTACTTGTGTTCTGCCATCAGGGCAGAGAGTATCAGCTTCGATGGATACAAACTGCCCTTTTACACTCATCATAGACTAGATGTGTGAATATAGTAGTTAATATTGGAATTTTATCAGGACTCAGCTGTTGAATCGGTCACTAAATGGGAATTTTTAGCTTGTGCTAGTGTCCTCTGTAAATGTCGCTGTTGCTTTCCCTCTCACTGTGTCTTCTGCACCGTGGAGGTCCGGTTAGCCTCACGCTGCTCTTTCTGAGCATGGTAAAGGCCGCCGGCATCAATCAGCGGCGGGGAACAAAAGCAGGCGCTCAGGTGCACACCTCCCAGCATCCTGCACCCCCGCTGGCTCTGACACAAGGCTCTTTTGGAGAAAAAGGAACCCCTGGTGACTGTAAAAAGGCCAGGAAATCTACTGTCCCAGAACTCATGAGTGTTCATATGAAACAACTAAAAAAATAAAAATTGAGGCTTATGCACATGCGCACATAACCATGCTGGCTAGGGAGGTGACAGATAAAGTAAGTGTGTAATGATGATAATCAACTTATGGACAGGAAATACACTTTCACAACACACCATAACTTCTATAACCGTCTCAATTGTCAGAATTAATATTCTGTCCTTAACATTTTTTGCACATATGTCAATACACCCGAAAAACAGATACAAGAGATGAAAGGAGCTAAAAGTTAATTCATTTCAGCTAAATAATTTTGTGAACTTTGGGATTGTGAGCACAAATTCCTAGTATGGGTCACCACTTGGTCACACGTCAGTTCACTTTTTCACTTTAATAACCTATTTATTATAATAACTAAATAAACTTCATTAACCCAAATATGAACAAAAACATCTTGCCTGCAAAGACTTACATCCATCTTATTTTTCAAAATGGAAATGAGCTATTTCTGAGAATGTGCTCGACTTCTGTTTCATTAGCTTCCATTTAACAAAGAATAAGTGCAGGAAACAGCAAAACTATCCATGTAACAAACCAGTGTGTTTATGATTATGTTAAAGTTAATTGTTTCCCCTTAAGTCTTTTTCACACTAAAGGCAAACAAGTGCCCTAGTGCAGGCCTAGCATCTGCTGAAACCTCAGGCTAATATCTGACCATTAAAAGTCATAAATCATGCATTGTTTTGGACAGGAATATAGCTTCAACAGAAGTTCTTCTACAACACAGTGCCAGAATAGGTTTATGAACTCTCCCAAGTATGCCGCATATAAACCCTAGTGGTAGAAAAGAGATGTTGCAGGAGTGCACGCAAAGCCAGTTAGTCATCATGTGAAGCAAGCCAAATGTGCCTGTGTCTGGATAGTGTTAGCTGGGGGGGAACTACTAGACAAGATATTCTGCAGATGCTCACATCTGCTCAGAGCTGTAGCTTATATCCGGCACTGATAAGACCTTTCTTATTTCTTCAACTGTAGGGTTAGCTCAACAATTCTGATCATAAGAGATGGATGTTCTTACAGAGGCTGTGCTGACAGCAGTCTCCATGGCGATTCGTGACGCACCAAATTTTAGGATGAAAATGATGATCAGCTGCATAATCACAGGAACTATTCATATCAATGTTAATTAACGTGCCATGCTGCTTATATCAGTTCTACTCACGCTAGTGCTTATCTGTGAGAAGGGCTGCTTGTTTGTGGAAATTATATTTCACAGAAGATAATCAGACACCACACACTCCGACTTTTAAAATCATGATATGATCGCCGTCTGTTAACAAAGGCCACTATTATATATTCCTGGAGCTCAGGGCTTAAAATGAATGCAGTCCCTACAGAGATACATCCACACTGCTTCGACCTTGAATACAACTAAATGTTCTCAGAATATTATTGCAAAAGATACTATGAGCTAAAGTTGAACTTTTAAATCTAAGCTTTCATCTAAAATAAAAAGTCTTTAAAAAGATCATTCGCCTTGAGAAATAAACATTTCCATTATCAGGAATGCTGCAGTGCTACGACAGAATGATCCAAATAAGCATAAGGATATGAGATCTGACATGTTTGGGTCTGAGATTGGAAGATTCTGGGTTTAACCCTCTGGCCTTCGTGAATAACAGCTGTGTCTTCCCATCTGTCACTGCCTTCACATGCAAAGGTATATTAGTACTATGGGGACTATAACTGCTCAGTGACCAACATCTGCAAGCATGGGCATCACAGGATGCTTTGATTTTAAGGGTAGAGACAAGAATGAGTTTTGATCTTCCACTATTATACAACTGTTTGTAGTTTATGTGTTTTTTTCCAGTAACACTTTACAGAAAGGTTCAGTTTTGATAGGTAAACTAAGAACAGCATTTATTAATTAAGGTTAATGTTTTTTTTCACATATTAATACATTTTCAGCAAATTAGATTGATTTCTGGAGGATAATGCAACACTGGACACTGGGGTAATGACTGCTAAAAAACCTGCTTTGCTTACAATATTATTGTATTTTACTATATGTCTGAACAAATAAATGCAGCCTTGGTGAGCATAATAGACATAATAAAATATTAGCAACCCAAAGCCATATGAGTAAAATTAAAAAAATAAATGTCATCATTAATGTTCAGTTCAATTCGCATTTATATGTATAGCACTTTTTTTCATAATACATACAGTATTGATTCACAGCAGCTTCAGAGAAAATTAGCATAGCTGCTATTCATAATATTTAAAGAAAAATAATCATGTGCATTTGATCCGATATAACTATGGTTAATTTCTGGTCATCAAATCTTTTACCACATACTTAACTTTTTGAATTCAAAAATTTTGAAATTTTAGGAGTTTCACTTGGTCTTGAGTAACTAGCTTTTAGTTAACATGTTCCATAAGCAATGCCTCTAAGATTGAAGGATTTTTTATTTTTTTTTGGTCCAATAAGAAATATGTTTGTCTTATCTGAATTACTGGATATCAAATTCTTAACGCATTCTTATGTCTTTATGAAATATATAGCGGAGTATCATGACCATAATAATGATAATGCATTCCATGTTTTCTATTAATATTTCCAAGGAAATGCATGTAGAAAGAGGTAAGGGCCTAAAACAGATCCTTGCTGCACTCCATCATTTATTGGCATTAACCAAATAATTCTGTTTAAATAAACAAAACAGTAATGGTCTGACAGGTAGGATCTAAACCATCCTAATGCCTTTCCCTGAATACAAGTATTATAATGTAATCAACATATTATGTAGTTATTCCATTGTACTCAATGTAAACCTGCACAGCTTTCATAAAATATAGCATTACTATTACAGTATTGCTGTTTTTGTAAAAGAGGCCAGTTCAACAATAACAGACAAATGCTGTCTTTCCAGATGCATGTTTCTAATCTAACACTTTTGGATATAATATGTCTGTATTACATTTTCTGTTGTACACATACACACATTCATTCATACTAAGCAAGGACAGGGAAAGCAACAAGATAATGAGAAAGAGAGAGTCTGGCCTTGTTACAGAAAATCCCAACACAAACAAATGCTTGCCAAGTGCCAGTCTTCATTTTTCATTATGCAGATTAAAAAAAAATGTTCTTGTAAGCCTTCAGAGGTACTGGGTTTGACTGGAAAGTCCCCATATAGAGCCAGATGAGAATATAGTAAGACAGTGAATTGCTGTTGGAAATAAAAATAAATAAAAAATTCTGTATGAATGAGGGTGGTAAGTGTCCAAATGTGCCTGGCTGAGCAAAATAACAACAGCTAGTTTAGCTGACCATCATCTGAGGTCTCACTTTGTTCCGGAGACACCAGGAACAAACATTATAATGCAATAGGCAGACACAAGAGAGAATTACATTAGATTTCATCAGCATTGACACACTAATGAAAAAGAGTCTGGCTATTTATATCTGCAAATTGCATTGAAATGCACTGGCCCAAGCAAATTTCTCTAATTGTGTTTATGAAAAAAAGTCCTCATTATATATTTTTTTTACCCTTTTTTGTCTCCTGTGAACTTTTTAATGACGTGTTTCAAGGGATAGACAAAGAACAGGCCAAATGAAAATCTAACTTTGTGGATATTTGATGCATAATCTTATTTGTACATGTCCTCCGCATAGTGATATCAGAATCTCCACAGGCTTTTTAACAAAACAAAGGAAAACACGGCCAAACCTTCAGTGGAGAAGTCAATTGAAAATCTCAGAAGAATACTCCCACACACACGCACACAAACAGTGAGGTGAGTCATCTACATACCTTTCCAGACTCCTCTCAGCTGTCTGCCTTCTTGGACTATTGTTTCCATGACAACTGCCCAAGACTGCGGTTGGCTGGTCACTGACCCCAAGTCAAAAGAGTCCACCAGACCCCACAATTAACCACTGAAACACTACAACACACTAAGATCAGGCCATCTACTGGGGGCCATCTCAGTATGTTCTGTGTCACTCCCTCACA
Source organism: Carassius carassius (assembly GCF_963082965.1). NCBI lineage: Eukaryota > Metazoa > Chordata > Actinopteri > Cypriniformes > Cyprinidae > Carassius > Carassius carassius. The sequence continues at coordinate 25,080,630 of NC_081760.1, forward strand.
TTCTTATGGGAAGACTCCTTTGCCTATAGAGAGTCAGTGGTTAGTCTAGCAATCAGTGGTGACCATATAAAAAGAAAATATGACTAAAAGGTAGCATTGGGAAATATGTTAATTCACATTAAATAAAATTGCTAACAATGAGCAATGAAAAAATTGGAAATCTTAAAAAATAATAATACAAATACATTTTAATAATGTATTTGTAAAAGAGTCCACCAAACCCCCCAATTAACCACTGAAACACCACAACACACTAAGATCAGGCCATGTACTGGAGCCGTCTCAGTATGTTCTGTGTCACTCCCTCACATTCTTATGTCCAAAAACATTTTAATAATGTATATGTAAATGCTGAAGTAAATCATGATTTATAGATGCTTTTAAAAAAGAGGCTGTTTATCATTATTAGCTTATGTTAACTAATGTATTTAACTAATGTTAACACATGACACAATGTGTTTTTTTATTTTTTTTTATAAATGTACCATCCAGGGTACCATTTATTTATTTATTTATTTTTTTTATTATTCAGCAAGGATGCTTTAAATTGATTAAAAAAAAAAGTGTCTGGAAAGACTTCTGTTTCATATAAATGCTGTCCTTTTGATAATTGGAATATGTTACATTTAAAAATATATTCAAACAGAAACTTTATATATTATATATGTTTATTTATTTATTTATTTATTTTATTTTAACCTTTGAATGGTAGTGTTTTTATGAGTGTTTTTCTTTTTTTTTTGTAAGTTTATTGTTTGAAAATTATATTTTGTCTGACTTCTTTTTCTCACTAAAGCTAATATCATTGCTAGTGTTTTGTGTTTCCTAACACATAACATTTAATAACATTTGCATTATTTACAGTTACAAACTTAGATTTTGACTGGAAATGATGCAATAAAAATTGCAATAATGATGCAATAAAAAATAAAAAAAAGTGATATTTACTTTGAATTTCTCAATATTATTTTATTATTTAGCTTTACAGTGACACATGTGTCTCCTAGCTAACAAAGTACACTGATAAAACTTTTAGTTGTAGAATTTTTTAGTTATGATGGAAATAATGCAGAGGTGACGAAGGTATAACATTTTTTTTAAAATAAATAAATAAAAAATCCATGAAATTCATGTCAGTTTAATACAACCTGAGGTTGAAATTTGTTTTAATAAAAGTCAGTCCCTGGGTCATAAAAGTGCCGATATGTTAATTGCACCTTGTCTTTCATTAAAGGTGTTCTAGGTCACAACCATCAGTGTCATACAATACAAATCACTGCTCTGCAGATTCTGCAAACCTTTTGATCACCTGTTTGTACTGTCTTTGATTGAATATGTAATGTAAAGTGTTGCTTTACTACAGTTTGGTTGAATAAAGCGTGAGGTGTCATGCTTTGGCTAGTGGCTACACATCAGCTGGCTGACACCGTTGCAAATCCGATGATGATTGGCTGGGTGGGCAGTGCCCTGCTCACGCTGTCTCACTGCACGCGATAATCAGCGATAATGGCGTTCTCGAACTGGAAGTACCGGTGTTGTGCCCAGGTGGGAAGGAAGTCGACCGGAAGTTGAAGTTGGCCGCGTGCCGCCATCTTGTAGCAGAACTTCACTTGCGTTAGCATCCCATTGACTCCCATTCATTTTGGCGTCACTTTGACAGCGAATAACTTTACATCTGAGGCGTTTAAAGACTCTATTTGTCCATTATTTATTTGTAAAGATACATGACAATGTATAAAGGGCTCCATTACCTTCTATGTTACATTATGGCCCGTAGAAACAGTTTTTGTAAAAATAGGCTAACGATTGCGTCATAACCACTCGACTCTCTGGCGCACAGTAGATAAATTACCGTACAGACAGGAGGAGAAGCTCGCAGGCAATCGGGGAGATGTCAAGAGAGAAGCCCATAGATACAAGCCCTGGCATTACATTTTAAAATACTATACAAAAAAATTAATCAGAATACTTACTCCTGCTCACTCACGCCAAAGAACTCCCCACTCAAGCTCGCCGTCTCTGCAAGATTAACGATGGCAGTTTGCACGCACAGCTACTAGAAGATTTACATCTGTCAGACAGGTTGCTGACATCAAGCTTAGTTTGAGTCTGCACGTTAGAAACGGAAGTGCTAAAAATCGCTAAAAATGGGCTTCATTTGTCTCAATTGAGTTCCAATGGGGTCGCTGTGTCCATTTCTTTTACTGTCTATGGTTGTGCCCAATTTTTACCCCCTGCCAAATTATCACCCCCCCTTGTTCAAATCGCTACCTGATTGCCTAATCCTAACCCCACCCCTAATCCTAACCCCTCCCCCAAACTCCTAAACCTACCAATAGGTCTTGGGCGCCGAGTTGCATTCTGGGACGTGGCGGCCATGTTGCTAGCCTCGCGAATGTAAACATACAGCAAGTTGAACGAGAAGAGCAGAGTTGGGAGAAAGAAAAAAGATGTTAAAATCGCAAAAAGGTTGTGGGATTTATAGGGATATGCTAAATAGGGATGCCAGGGACCGGTATGTGGACAAAATCGGCACTATTAACGGTTTGGATCCATATGAAATTCCCAACAAATAGTGGAGTACCGACGGAGACTTGCTGCCGCACTTTTGCATTACAGATATCTTCGGCTACCTTGTTTGTTTTGTGAGCGCCTACACTTCAGAATAGTTCCGAAGCTACAAGTCATTGAAGTCTCATGTACAGTTCACAAATGGATGGGTTCAGGAGCTGCAAATCATAGAACCATGCGCGAATAAATCTAGTTTTAAAAGTATTTCATATTTTGTTTTAAACTCAAATATGCGGTTTATTTATAAAGACAGTGTCTATTTAAGAATGTGTTTCGCTGATTTTCGGATCATCGTTAATCTTGCTGAGACGGCGAGCTTGAGCGGGGAGTTCTTTGGCGTGAGTGAGCAGGAGTAATTATTCTGATTAATTATTTTGTAAAGTATTTTAAAATGTAACGCCAGTACCCCATATTAAGTTAATTGCCTGCGAGCTTCTCCTCCTGTCTGTACGGTAATGCGACAGAGTCGAGTGGTTATGACGCAATCGTTAGCCTATTTTTACAAAAACTGTTTCTACGGGCCATAATGTAACATAGAAGGTAATGGAGCCCTTTATACATTGTCGTGTATCTTTAGAAATAAATAATGGACAAACGGAGTCTTTAAACGCCTCAGATGTAAAGTTATTCGCTGTCAAAGTGACTCCAAAGTGAATGGGAGTCAATGGGAATGCTAACACAAGTGAAGTTCTGCTACAAGATGGCGGCACGCGGCCGACTTCAACTTCCGGTCGACTTCCTTGCCGCCTGGGTACACAGCAGTGCTCTGGTGTTAAGTTGTAACGCCTGTTTCACACAGTACAGTCGTATTAACGGATTCCAGCTGCACGAGGTTGCGGTCCGTCAGTTCGTTCGTTCATGAACAAATGTTGTGTTTGTGGACTAAACAGACGCGGATCAGTAGCGGACTGCAAACACGTCCTGTGTGAAAGCACAATGAGTCCGTGCTGCGGACTGCATATGCACCGCAGGCAGATTATGCATATATAATATCCATTTTAATCAAGTGCTGTCGGGCTAAAATTGTCGCCAAAGGCGGCAACACGAGCAATTTGCTCCAGCACCTTAGCCGCAAGCACTTCTTGGAATATCAACCAGCAGAAAATGCATTGTACACCTGATTATGCATGAAAAAAAACCCCGTCATAAACCGGAAAACCGGTATAATTTTGAAAAAAAACGGTATATACATTTTTGGTCAAACCGCTCAGCACTAATTACAACTTAATGAAATGAGGAAATTAACTGGACAATACATTCACAATACACTATGGGCATAACACTAAAAGCCATGCAAACCTAATGCAAACTGTAAGTGCAATTTAAAGGCAGCTTCGTGTGCACACTAATGCATTCTATCAGTTTTGGGCATGCATTGTTTTAGATATTTTCTGCCGTTGAACCTCTTTCCTGGATCATTTTCTTCTCCGTCAATAAAACATCTAACCAAGCCATTTCTATGTCTTGACTCCAGGCCCAAGTAATTATCCTTCTAATGGAGGCCTCTGTACAAAAGTGTTATCTCCTCCTGCAGCCCTTGGCACAGCCCTTCTCTTATTTTTTCCCCCTCAAAACGGATAAGAAGAGAACACAGTGTGTTAATGGAGGCCTCAGTGCAACCCTATTTAAAAGACACCTTTACAATCAAGAGATAGCAAAGAATATTTTAGAGCAATGAGAAAAAATAGAGCAATTAACGATACCAGAGAGGGGTTGAATGTCTGCCGCACAGCTGTGAACTCTCCACACTCAAAGAGCGTGTGAAATGAGCTCTGTGTGGGCTGATCTCACACACACACACACTCTGATTCGAAATATCAGTGACCCAGCGAGAAAAACAATCTCAGGTCAACAGAAGACACTGATCTGTAGTGCTAGCTTGTGACATTTACAAAATGGCAGTGCACTTGACCTGCTCAACACGGCCATTTCCATGCCCACAAACACATTCGCATTAATACACATGGATCTGCAGCAACTCCATTCTTCTGTTTCCATCTGCATGTATAAAAAAAACAGCTTGTTTCAAATGATTCTCTGGGTAGTGTGATAAAACTAGCTCACGCTGCAGTTTTCTAAAACCGGAACGTTACACAACAATGGAAATAGCTTTTTATTCATGGCATCACCACAAAGCCTACTGACCAAAGAGAAAGAACAAATGTCTCTTGGTATTTAAATATATTCCACATTTGTCTCAGTCTTGGAACATTTCTCAAGTGATTCCGGTCTTTTAAGGCATCTGGATATTCATCCCTCCGTTCCTGTTGTGCGCCGTTCATGAGATTAAATCTTTCAGTTTAACACCGTTCTCGTTAATTCTGTTTACATTGCATTTCTTTATAGGGATTCCTCTTTTTATTTGCTTTTCTTTTGTTTTTGTATTTGTGTGTGTGTGTGTGTGTGTGTCATTTCCCTCCCACCTCTCATACAAAATCAAAACTAAAAAAGCAAAATGCACATGGCAAATGACCAACCTTCAACGTTGAAATATGTTTGAAATAAGGTCAGTTGTTGTTTTAACGCTGAAACAACGTTGATACAACGTTTAAAGCTAAACGGTTGGAAAACAGTCTGCCCATGACCAACTTTCAACTTAGAAATATGTTTGAAATAAGGTCAGTTGTTGTTTTAACGCTGAAACAACATTGATACAACAGTGAATCAACGTTACAATATCAACGTTGATCCAATTTGCAAAATCGAAAGGTAATTCAACGTTGATTCAACCATGGTACCAACGTTGTTTCAACCTTCAATCAACGTTGAAATGCCGGCTGGGGCACTTGTTGTAGTAGTTCCATTTAAATGTTTGTTCACTGTCCTATTCGCCTGCTTTTTAAATTATTTTACTATATTAAATATTAGCTTCCCCTATCCCCCCCGAATACTCTATTTATTATCAATACTGTACCCAACTGCATAGAGGCAATATGGTTGAATCTTCATTTTTCGTGCATAATGGACATTTTAATATTGTGTCCACTGGTTTTATTTTAGTGCATGATATGACAACAACCTTCTCCATGCAGAAAAGTTCTGTATCCTACCACGGTGAGCGTGATTTCACCAAGTACAACATGTTCCTGGATCAACATCCTTGTCGATCCTAGAACAACATTCCAATCAACCAATCAGAATTGATATATAACTTTTCAGGAAATATTTGTTTTAGGCTTAAAATCAGGGTTAGGTGCTTTGACGCCCTTGTTGATCAGCAATCATTTCCAACTGATTTAAGGAATAAATTATGGGTATGGTTAGGTTTAGGGGTAGGGATTGGGTTAAGTCTATATTTTTGGACAATAATGTTGATCCAGGATCATCAAAACATGTTGATCCAGGAACATGTCTTACTTGGCAAAATCACGGTGACCATCCTACCACACACCTGTCTATGTAGGTCACAGAATGACAGCTGGTATGGAGTCATTTAATAATAAAACATATTTTGAGTCTGAATATCCCTCCTACACGCCGTACAATGCAGGTGCTATAGTATCTCTTAGCTGGTTACTGTAGTCAAGAACATACAAATTGGACCTGGACCTGTATCAGCCTCTGAGATAGTAGATGGGCTGCATCATTCCAATATGAATTAATGTTCTTAAATGGATATCAGTCAAGTTTCCTTAAAATGAAGAGTGTCAAACATGTCCAGTTAATGTAAAGATATAAAACCACAATGGATCCCTATGAAGAAGAATAAACAGAACATTTCTGTAAAAACATTGTGGGAAATTAGCGAGAGGAAAAGGTTACAAGATGCTAACGGGAATAAGTTCAGACCACAACATGAGAATGCAAACAGCTTTCAGAAACAAGCTCACACACACACTTCTTATGAATCTCCAAAAAGGTTAATTGTACTTTCTGTATCAAGTCTTTCAATTTTCCACCTATGAATTTTTCTTTCCTCATGCTCACATCTTAATTTTTTAATTTAATTTTGTTCTGTGTTCCATCTCTCCACTAGAGAGTTAACTCTAAAATGAGAACTCGTCCCAAAAGCACTTTCTTTAACTGATAAACTGACTCAATTTAGAACTAACTTAAACATTTAGCAGAGCATCTCCAAAACAAATATATATATATATATATATATATATATATATATATATATATATATATATATATATATATATATATATATATATATTTTGACAGGAAGAGCCGTCCGACTAACATGTGAATCTATCAATTACTTTTGTTCATAAATATCATCTAAAGGGGTTATTTGAGCTGTATTATAATACAACAGATACAGGCAGACAATTAGAGCCGTTTCACCTACACAACACAAAGATGCACGTTAAAAAAAAATGATTATGGGGGGAAAAGGTCTTGCATGTGGAAAAAAAAATTAACCACATAAACAAGGAATACAAGGAATTTTTCAGATGTGTTAAACACATGGAGGGACCATAGTACTGGAGTTTAGCTTCAACCTTATTTAAATGCACTTGAAGCAGCTAATCAAGTCCTTCAGGCTGATTTGAAAACTACAGGTGTGTGTGTGTTGGAGCAGGGTTGAAACTACGCTTTGTAGGATTGCAGCCCTCTAGCAAATGAGCTTGACATACTGTACCTGGTTTAGAAACGTAGCCAAAACCAGTTTAGAAACTTTTATTAATATCAACTGAAGAAGAAAAAAGTCTGGAAAAAAATGCAGGATTGTAAGAGTGCTCATGTGAGTGGAAATTGTTACTAGTCATTACTTGGAGGTTTTTCAAGACTGTGGTCTGTCCAGAGGACAAAGCTCAAAACCCTGTCCATGACCTGCTTTTCTAAGACCCAATCAAAGATCACACAAGATGACCCATCCATGCTAAACTATACTTAAATAAAACATTTAGTGGTCAGATTGAGGGAACTAATTGTGTTATTTTGTGTTTTATGCCACCAAAAAAAAAAAAAAAAGGCATAAATCCCATTTGCTTCTGAATACCCAGAAGAAAAAAAAAAAGTGTGAAATGGCTTTCGACCCACCAGACATTTAATTACATTTGAACTGCTCATACTCCTCCATTATGTGTAACTTCACGTTGTTTATAAGCATAGAGTGTCCTGAATTCACAAATTCAGTCATTCGAATTTTCAGTTTACATGGATCTCCAGGAACACTCTCACAAAAACATTAAACAGGAAAGTGATTGCTGAGACCAATGAGGTTTTTATATTTCATGCCTTCATCTACACAAAAATTTCACTGATCTGTGGTACAGTAATGTACAATTTAATGCGAATTCAGACTTTCATAGTCTGAGAAGCCTTATCTTAGGGATACACAGAAAGACCACAATATGCACAAACTTGGGGGAGGGAGGTATTTTCCAAACCATCCTGAATTTACTCAAACTCTGTTCCCAAGCTACCCAAACTGCTTCTTGTTTGCAGAAATGCTTTGCAAGGGAAAACAAGACATCCTAAATTTGGCTGAGAACTCTTATTCTGCTTTAGGGGTTTAGAGGGACAGCTCTGGATCTGCCATGGCAGTAAAGAATAAGCTAAATAAATGTAAACTCACTGCTCTCCCATATAAAGACACAGAAGTGCTACTGTGCCCTTAAAAAAGGCCATGTGTCATGAACTAGCTGAAGGGAATGGTAAAAATATACAGATCTCAAAAAACACAACAGACGGAGAGATTAAATGTCAACGTGCATAAAGAAAAACAAGGGAGAAAATAGGTTATGCTAATAAATAGGAATACACTTGCAATCACGGGAAAAACAAACCGTGGCATGCGGTATTAAAGAAGGTCTTCTTTTGTTTAGTATCATGCGACCCCAGCTGGCTTTTATGTCACCATATACAAAATTAAATTCCAGGGTTATTAGGGTATATTTAAATCAGGTGAAGAATGAAACCAATTGTTCCTTGGTCTCTCAGAGGGAGTGTGTTGACCTCAGCCAGCAGATATAAAGCTCAGATTGCATGAACTGAGCATCCCTAGCAAACTAAGTAAGAGGACACATCTGAGACTTGGTTGCACGCATGAACGGAATACTGTGCTTTATGGGTGATGTGGACCCTTGCGGCTAGTGCACTAAGGTCATGATTTCCATAACAATTCTGGGAAGATTGCACTGCTGAGGGAAGAGGTATCTGCATGTATGGAGAGGGACGGAAAAGCACCATCTGTTTATCATTATTGTCGCAATTGTGCAAATATTAAACTTAAGCATGATAATTACAATGAAAAAAAAAAAGTTTTAATTTGATGAGAACATTGAGGTCCACTATAACGGTAATGGCACAGAGGACCAGTATCAATGGAATCACTTTCAGAATTATTATTTTTTTTTTCAGTTTATGAACAATAAAAACAACGGCAGCCAAACATAATTCACCTTGCTTAACGAGAACAAGTATTTTAAGTTACAGACTACAAAACGGCAGCATGATTAGAAAGTATTAAACACTTTATAGTCTGTCTGGATACTAATATACAGGTCTTTACTCTCTCACACTATTATTCTTTTTTTAAATAAGACATTTAGAAGAAATGTTTTTTTCCCCATGCATTTTGAAAGAATGGTGTCTTTGGCTTTCAAACTTGTTAATATTCCAAGCTTGTACGTTTCTGATGTAGCCATAAACTTTTATATTCAATGATCTTCCATTGCTCTGTGACCTTTTCAGTGAGATGAACTCAAGAACAAAAACAGTTGGATTCATGAAATCATTTTGACTGATTTAGGTGCTCCGGTGAACGGATTAATTCAAGCAATTACTTTTTTTTCCTTTACCCACACATTGGTCAGTGCTACATCTTTCACAAAGATGCCAAGGAGAACGAAGCTGGATCTTCAGTGAATGACGGCTCCAACCCACCGTTGTATGAACAATTACGGTGACTTCTTGTTTTGCTGTGCACCAGTTCTTATTTAAATTACATTACAAAAAAAGAGATTCCAGGATATTCGTCTTTTGTGTGCCATGTTTGTATATACATGAGTGCGAGTAAACAAAAGAAAGAATATTCATTTTGGGGTCAATAAAGGCAGTAAACCACTTTTAAATTAACTGTTCAGCCAAAAATCCAGTGCTTCACACTCCAGTCCAGTAAGTGGCAGATATGCACCTGGTATGCAATCAATCACAAAAACACCAGAACACCAACACATTTCAGTGGTTGGTGATAGTGTTCCTTGTTTAAACATAGGGGTGTTTTTGGAGCACTTGGTCATACAGGTATTAAAAGAAAATTGGGAAATTCAGAACAAAGCTCTGCAGGTAGCTTCTATTATTCCAACACTCAATGGGGCTGACAAATCTGCACCGTAGAGGAACTGAAAATAATTTTGCAGTTGTAGGAATGCAAATGACTGTAGGAGCAAGTTAATGACAGGAGGCAAAAAAAGGTCTGGCTATGTTCTACAGCAACTCTTAAATTATCCAAATTTGGAATGAAGTATGCGTCCGTTTCAGCTATGATATAAAGAGATAATGATTAGGATAGATAAAAATAGGCTTCAGTAAATTTAAGAAAAAGATTTTAGTTCTTCAGTAAAATTAGTTTCAGTACAGTAGTTTCCATTTAAAATTATGCTTTATTTCCAAGACAACACTTCATTTAATTAATTTAGTCAGTTATAACTAGACTTTGATATACTGAGAGAGACATGTAAACTTCAAACAGAAACGTCTGGCATAGGGGCTTGAAAAGAAGCATTCCATGTCATTTGATCTTACAATTATATGAAATACAACCTTTATATGCATGCCATCCGATTGGCAGAATATTTCATCTACTAAATAGAAAAAAAAAGGCAGTTACGACAAGGGTGCCACCTACTGGATTAAACTTTGCAACATCTATTAGGAAGACAGATCAAATACATTTCTATAGTAAAGCAGATTGTTTAAAAATGTTGCATATGGTTCCTCTTAACTGGAACTTAACCCTTACTTAACCCGTCTACCATCACCACTATGTGATTTCTACCAATGAAAGGGAAAAAGTGCCAAATAAAGTGTGCTAGAACATTTATTAAATAATTATCAGAGGAAAGCTTGTATTATAAAGAAAGGAGATGATATGGTAAAGAAATTAGTTATCAGCAAGGAGATAAAAAAAGAACATAAAACAGTTCTTTGAAGTCATGAGACACATCAGACATGTTATTACTTGCCACATGGAATGCATAACTGTTCAGTAATGTATGTTCATCTCACTACATTGATGTCAGCCAGTACAGAAACAACCTTCAGCAATGATCAAAATAACATGTTCGAACTCGTCACTTTGTAGCGGTCATACCATGAGAACAATCACAGAAAAATCAGTTTCAGTACACTGACTGTCAAAGCAGTGGATAAAGCCTGCTGCAGTGGTTAGGTTGTGCTAATAGCTGTGATTCCTGAGGCCGCTTCTGTAGTACACTCCTCCATGATCTGTTGCAATGCATTCTGGTCACTTGGAGATGGAGGAACAGACTAAGAGAAAAAAAAGGCAGTCTTTTAGTTAGCATGTTGTTCCCGAAAAACTAAAAGCAAAGGTTTCTGAAAGTCGTCTATTTGTGGACACTGAGGATCACAATGAGAAAGGATATATTTTACACAAAAAAAAAAAAAAAGCATAAAAGTTTGAGAGTTTCAGCTGAGATTATCTCAGAATCATTAATTAAAATGTATTTCATGACCATCTTTAAAAATAAAAATAAATAAATAATAATAATATAAAAATGATTAGTGTACATGGAAAAAAAATATCTATATATAATGTAAGATTTTGACTTTTGTAACATGTCTGCAATTAGGCTGGTTTTAATCAGGGCCAAGCACCATTAGCAGTGTAATTAAATTCAGGAATGAAGGCTAGTCTGCAGGTTGGTATTTTTAATAGATAAGTGTATGGTTATTCAAAGCAAGCCCTGAATTGAATCTGGTTTTCTAATGGCACGTTGGTTGTTTCTTACCTCTGATTCTGCTGTAGCAGCTGTTACAGAAGAGCTGTCCGTGTCGGACTCTGACCTGAGCTCCGGACTCAGCCCCTCTCCCAAGTTCAGTCCTGCATCCGACACACTGCAAGATCAACAAGAAACAGCGAGTCTGGACACACATCAAGATGACAGGATACAACCCTATTTTCCAATGACCCCAAAGCATTCAAAGCCTCCCAAGGTAAAATGATTGAATCATAAGCAATCCAAAAATCAGCGTGGGTAGATCCTCCACCATAGCTAGCTAGATTTGAAAAGGTGATTTCTTTAGTGAAGGCTGGTGAAGTAGTGATGCAATTGTCCTGCGCAGCAGCGAAGAAACAAGGAGCTACTGTAAACAAAACACAACCCCTGCAACCGGACACAGGAATCTAAAAAGGAACAAGCTTCATTAGAAGGAAAGCAAGAGACCAAAGCAAATACTGGATTTTCCGGAAAATAAGTTACACTTGACTATAGGTCGCACCAGGTCAAAAACAGCATGGCTCTGTAAGTAAAGTTCTATTTGTAGATAAATAGTTGTAAAAGTATTTACATATTCATGTAGACTATAAACGTATTTTTGTTTCCCCTCACTCCACAACAAACCCTTTGAATTTAACGGAACAGGAAATTAATGAAAAATGTAAGTATAAAACGGAGTTATCAAAGCATTCGTTAACAACAACAATTATTCTAAACGCAAAGCCTGCACTTCATTTATTTAAAGCAAAACTAATACTACCTGTGGGTATGGGAGTTATGCTCGTGCAAGTTGCTTTTGCAAAGAAATCACAACACATTTCAGAGGACTTACAAAAACGTAACATTCCGGAAAATCCAGTGGTTTTGTGATTGGAAAAGCCTGTGTGATCAGTGACAGGCAGGGTTCTGGTGATGCAATGGTTGGTATTGGTTATGCTGAGTTTAGCCAAAGGGGAGTTCATTTCACCAAGTTTATTGGCAATGAGGCAATCAGAAAACAGGCTGGACTTCACTTTGAACAAAATTCAATTTGATAATGTTATTAACTTACTAATAAAAACACAAGTTAGAGTTAAAGCACTACTGTTGCATTTCCTTACATAATTTCCCCCTGGATTCCAAGTCAGTACTTTAGACAAACCTACATCATTTCCAATTTGTTTTGCATGTTTGAAATTTGATTGCCTACACTAAAATAGATTAATTTACAGATATTAGGTGACTAATGATCTCCTGTTTCCCCAAATGATGAAGGTTAAAAATCTAGCAAAGGTGCAACCGATCCACGCTCTCATTTCCAGGTGACCCACAGTCTCACCTTGAAGCAACCAATGTGAAAGCTGAGCTCCAGGGAATTGATGACCATGGCAGCTCCCTTCCCCAGAGGCTGCTCGCACCTTGAGCACATCCGCCTGCCACTGACCAGCCTACAGGCACTACATGCCAGTGTCAAGATTTCAATGTCAGACAGAAGACGGCATTGCTCTGCCCTTGCACTGATTCTACTACATTTAAAAGAAGAGGTTTGTGGCGAAATACTGAAAGGTTCGGAATAGCATACTACACTGCATGTATACTGTACACCGTAAGTTTTAGTATGCATGAAATACTGAATTTTCCCACAATGCAATATGTTCCACTTGGGCTTTCAGTGCAAAAAAATTTAATCAATAATTTTAAAATTTCTACCTTGATTGCATATTAATAACAGTCAAAAATATATATGTATTTTACAATACAATATACACAGTCAAAAATATATATGTATTTTACAATACAATATACACTGCAGCATATACTGTTCACTATTGTTCAAGCTTGGTGTCTGTAAGATTTGTTTTTAATGTTTTGAAAGAAGCCCACCAAGCCCGAATTTATCTGATCAAAAATAGTGTTAAACATTAATACTGTGAAATATTATTGCCGTTTGAAATAAGTTTTTTTATTTTTTTTTGAATACGTTAACATTTTTGCTGCTTCATATTTTCGTGGAAACAATTACTTTTTTCCAGGATTCGAGTAAAATTCATTTTGTATTTTTTTTGGTAAGAATTTAAGTTTTTACTTTCAATTCTAATCAAGTTATTGCATCCTTGAATATAAGCATTATTAAATAATAATAATAATAAAGTAAAAATCATACAGATTCCACATTTTTGAGCTGTAGAGTACACTACATTATACACTGCAGTGTGCAGTACACTAGTATTGCATTCAGAGCATAGCCAATGTTTTCTTAAATACCTGGGGTTAAAGGTCAGGTAGAGTGAAATCCTTCTTAAAGAAAAAAACAAAACACTGAAAATGCATTTACATGAAGCAATGCTTTGGATTTCTTCAGTAAAGACACAAAAGAACCAATTCATTCTGAAATACCACACTAGCCCATACCTTCCATGCTGCTGAGAGTTTGGACAGGACTCTGGGCCTGATGGCTCAGGTGTAGTGGGAACGTTGGAGCTTTGCTTAAGACCAGTAGAGAAGATGGCTGAACCAGGGCTCAGGCTGCTACGTCCGCTCCTGTAAGTGCCAGTGTTTCCCAAAGCAGAATGGGGCCTGTTTGCGATACCTGAAGTGTAGGACTGCCTGGACCAGGAGTTGGTTGCTTGGAGGTTGTCCAGAGATTCATATCTGTGATGCAGAGATTGAGATATTAAAGACTTCTAGATTGAAAAGGATGTGTCCTGGTTGACAAAGGAAACCACATTACCGCTCAAAAGTTTGGGGTGAGGTAAGGTTCTGTAATGTTTTTAAAGAAGATTCTTATGCTAATCAAAGCTGCATTTATTGGATCAAAAATACATTGAAAACAGCAATATAGTGAAACATTATAGATTTAAAAATAACTTTTCTGTTTGAATATATTTTCAAATATAATTAATTTCTGATGCTGTGAAAGCGCAATTTTCAGCAGCCATTATTCCAAGTGCCACACTAGTGCACGGTAGAGTAGAGCTGACTAAGTAAACCCATGCTAAACAATATAATGAAAGAGTTTATTCATCAGGACCTCCTGACAGATGTTCCCACAGAGATGGGCTCTTTGTTGAGGCTGGCATTGCGCTGACGGATCCAACTGTTGTCAGTGAGGAGCGGAGTCTTCTTCCTCATCTCCTGCAGGATCTGCAGACGTTCCTTTTCTGTCTGCGACAGCTGTCCCTTCTTTTTACCGCTTCCTGCAGCCAATGAAGAGACAAGGCAGATAAGACTAGTACTGTACCTGGTATTCAACTATTCAGGAATTTGGATTAAAATAACTCAAAATATAAACTATTCAGACCTTTAGCATCTTGTTTGTGAAGGCTTTGAAGTGCAGGAGTAGATTTTGACTTTGTCCTATGCAAAATTAATACATTAATTAAACGCACACACACACACGTAATTCCAAAAGAGTTGGGACGTTTTGTGAAATGCTATGCTATACATGATGCCATGCAAGAATATGTTATTTGTTCATTCTCTTTAAACTTTATTTAATAGACTAAAGCATAACAAAGACATTCCAAAGTTTTCACTGGGCAACTTAACTTTTTGTAAATATAAACACATTTTGATGGCTGCAACACACTCCAAAAAAGTTGGGACAGAGGCATGTTTAACATTGTCACATCAACTTTACTTTTAATTACAATGGTTTATTGTTTGGGACTCGGGGATACTAATTGTTAAAAGTTTTGCAACAATAAATCCCTGCATTCTTCTGGCAATGGGGAAAGAACAGAGTGATGAGGTTAACATGAAATACTGTATTACTAAATGGAAATGTAATCTAAACCAGAACTGTTTAGATTTCTCTTCACATTATAATGAAACCGTAACAAAAAAAAATAAAAAAAAGTGCTCACATATGTACAAATCGCCGCATCTTTCTTATGCCACAAAAGACAGTAAAAGAAAAATGTAACCCCAGAAGTAAACAAACCTGTCAGAAACTGTAAGCTTGGCAAACCCGTAGCACTCCTCTGAGCTGATGCAGGACAGAGCAGAAACAGACAGACAGACAGACAATGACCAAAGCAGTAGTAAGATGTACATACACATGCTTGGACCACATAAACAACGAATGCCAAATAAGCGTATATGCTTAAATAAGTAAAGAAATAACAATAATAAACTAATACCTAATACTGTTCATTTTGGCATCTTAAAAATATGTTGCTCATGGCATGAGATTCTGGAAAACAGCTTAAAACGTTTGTCTGCATGTATACATCGACCAACGATTACTAAAAAATTTGTCCACATGAACAGTAGGTTTGCAAAGGGGCGAAAAATATCTGGTAAATTTACAATAAATTTTTCACCTCTTTGCAACCCTTATGTACAGCCCCCAAATCTTCCTCAGACAGGTTGACAAACTGGATTCTTGTGGACTGAATAAGCAGAGGTGATGTTCAATTAAATGGAAATAAAACAATGATATCCGTTGAATATTATATATTGCGTCTGCTACAATTATGTGATGTCTCCACTGAATTAAATTACTGAATTACAATTTTTTTTATTAAATTAGTCCTAACATTAACAGAAATGCTACATCCTAATATTTTCTTGACATTAACTTAAAAAAAACAGCTACAACTTTTTTCCAACTGTTGTTTGGCATACTTCTTACCACAGGCTCTTTGTGGTTGAATCACACTCCACTTCTGACTTTAGTGACTGCTGTCGTGCTGCTGTATGCACAGCGGTCGGTCTGTTCTGTGTTTCTTCCACCTTCTCTGCATTCTGATTGGATGCCACTGAAGTGGTAGCAATGAATTGGTTGGAGGAGGAAGGTGGAATATTAGTGGTATTTCCATTGGACAGCACATCAGGGCATTTCTGCTCCTAAAACCGACAGGAGGTAAATAAGTAAATAATAACAGTGTTGTTATTCTTATTCACAATTTATAATGCTGTAGAGTCTAAAAAGCGATGGAACCACTGTATAAAACATTACAATTAACATGAATGAGAGAAATTTGAGAAAGATGATGCAAGAGTTATGACAATCTTCTGACCCCAGTACCACTGTGCTCCTCTCCATAGACCTCCTGCTGAGCTCTCCTCCACTCCTCCTCTAACTTCTCCTGATCACGTCGATACTTCTCCTGAAACCATTTCAGACAAAAGTCCACAACGGCAAAAGAAACGGCACGAGAGTCAGATGTCTTTGTACGTTTATTTTTAAAAGGTTTGTGATACTTCTTTACCTTTTTAACTTATAAGAGCATCGTACAATCCCACCATAAAATGATATCTATACTGAAACTTCTTGCTTGTGTACAAGATCTGGGATTCAGTATAGAATGTGTGTGAGATTTGGTGGTACCTGCAGGAGGCGCTCTTGTTCCATCTGCCATTTCTCTTGCCGCCTCCTCTCCTCTTCATGATCCCATGACCAGCGAGACGAGGTGCTACTGATGGAGGGAACCTGCAGCTGAAATAATCGATAAAGAAACTAGAAGGTAAACTATCAGCACTGAATTTAATACTGATAGACGAAATGTAAATGACAGATGTGACTCACATCAGAGATGGCAGACTCTGAGCCACCTAGTTTGAAAAAACGTAGAGACAATGATTATGCATTTAAATCGCATTAACAGAGCACACACATAGCATGAGTCTTCCATGCCTGTAACCGGTTGATTCATGCTGCTCAATGGATTCTGACACACACACCCTCTGCTCAGATGACAAAACTGTAACCAAAGCCACCACGGTCAAGTGAACGCACAACAAATTTCACACTCAAACACTGGTATGCAGGCTTTAAACAACATGCGAGACAGAGAGAGAGAGTGTAAAAAACACCTCTGAGGAGTAGCGCATGCTGTAGAATTAAAAGCACTTGAATTGGCGAGGAATCAAATCGCGGCTGGGCACTTCTGGGTGGAAAGACTGAATTATAAGAGACTAGCTAACTCGAAATTCTCATTGTAGTATTTTATTCAAAGATACAAGACAGGGATTACACAGATACAGAAGACAGACAGAAAGAGAAAGAGTAACAAACAGTAGTCCTCACATAGAGACGCATTACAGTGCATCACAGCACACAGGCAGCACGCATCTTTATTTACCACAGAGATAGACCCAGGAGCTAACCGTGGCACCTGAAGGACAGAGCATAAGAATGGGAAGCAACAGAAACCCACAGAGCACTTTCAGATCTTCCTGCTCAGACCTAGAGCTTGACTTAAGAGCTTTTGGCACATACAGCAGTGTGAAAAGAGCAGGTCAAATTATTCCAACTTAAATGGGAAACAGATTTCTTGTATGTACTAAATGCTTTAGTGTAAGTCAGGCCCTTAGAATGCAGAATAATAAGCAAACCCATCTGTTTTTGACTCAATTTAGATATTAATATTCCACAGAACAGACCTCACCAATACACTCCATTAAGAGTGTGCTCAACACAAATAAGTCACAGCATAATTAAATGAACAAGCTGCAGTGATCAATTACCCGCATAGCAATAAATTGCTACAGCCTGAGTGAATGCCGTTACCTTGTGGCATGAAAAATTCTAACTTTCTTCGATTATTTTTCAAAACTATGTTCTCATAGTCTACAACAGAGAACATTGGAAAGATAGGAATCATTTTCAAATGTTTTGGTAACTTTTATTTTTAAATTAACAAACATTCTTCAGTTTACCCAAACAAAAAGGGTCTTAAAGCACCCACCTTTGTTCCTTAGAGCAACTGGATTGTCCTGGATACGTCCATTCACCGTTTTTGACAGCACTCCCTGAAAAACAATAAAAATAATAAAATGTCTTTACTGTCATTTTTTACTAATCTACTGCATCCTGGATCGAAGTATTAATTTCCTTTAAACTAAATATTATTGAATGACAGCGTACCCTTTTATTATTCGTTGCACAAGCAAGCATATGAATTAGCAACTTGGTAAGTACTGAAAGTACTGAAAATTAACATTCAAACAACAGCAGCAGCAGCAGTTAAATAGATTGATTTCGGACAGTCCAACACATTCACAATATTCCTGACCTGACTCACATTGGCAGGCTGTCCGTTGACTTGTGCCTTCACCACGGTCTCCACCGGAGAGGTTGTGCTGATTGAGACACAGTGCTCGGGCCGCCCTGTAAGGGTTGAATTGGCACTGGTCAAATTGATGGTCTTATGGCTCTTGTATGTTAGGGAAGGGTGGTCACTGCCCCAGTCTGTCCAGTACCCAAAACATCAGAAATGCCAAGTCACGTATAAGTGAACTTGTTAGTGATTTAGCCTTGTGATTTGTAATTTGTGAAAGTGGGTAAAACTATACTATTTCATATACATGTCCATTAATGAAATTAAAGGGTGCCCATAATTATTCCCTTTGATGAAGCTGAAGCAAAGATCAATGATCCAGTGGTAAGAAAAAGGTCGGACAGTGAGACTGACTGCCAGACAGAAAGACCACCTTCCCACAGTGACAGAAAGCAATAGATAAAAGCATCTGGATCTGGAATGGCACCTTCACTTTGTCGGCTCATGAAAATCTGACAAAAGCGGAAGGAACCGTGCCAGAAATGTAAAAAGTCTGATTTAAGAAGCACTTAAAACATATAACCATTCAATTTGTGAGTGGGACATGTTAAAAACATTCATTTGTAGCAAACCATTTCAAAATTAAAACGTAAACAAATTGACATTTTTAAATTATGCAGGTTAAGTTTACTCACCCAAATGCCACCCAAGATGCAGAGTTTGTTTCTTCATGGGAACAGATTTGGAGAAATTTAGCATCACTTGCACACCAAATAGATCGTTTGCGAATGGGTGTCGTCAGAATGAGAGTCCAAACAGCTGATAAAACATCGCAATAATCCACAAGTGATACAAGTAATCCACAAGCTGTGGATTTGTGGGAAATAAATCTACCATCAAGAAGTTTGTAACTTTTGCTTCCAGCTAAGATATGAGTCCTCTATCAATAATATTGCTTTCTCAAGTGAAAATGTTGTCGTCTTAATCAGGAGAGAAATATGCACAGAGCAAGCACTGCGTTTAGAAACAGTTTTAAACACATTAGTTGCTGGATTTTGATGTGAAAGGACAACAAGCGATAGACTATGACTGGTGAAGCACTATTATGGAAAGAGGACCTGTCTTTTAGCAACAGAAGCAATGGTTTGAAGTTAAAAATGGCTTTTCGGATTGTGTTTTCTTAGCTATTTGGACTCATTCCAACAGCACCCATTCACGGCAGAAGATCCACTGGTGAGCAAGTATAAAGTTAGCATGTAATGCTTAATTTCTCCACATCTGTTGATGTACTGTAACAACAGATCTGATGAAGAAACAAACTCATCTTGTTGGCCTAAGGACGAGTAAAGTTAAGGTGAACTATTCCTTTAACAGGTTTATATTCTCACAAACAGGTTCCACACCCTCACCATTCTGGCCGTGTCTTAGGATGTCCATCAGTAAAGTGTCCTTTTGCTGTGCTGTGTCCATACTGCCCTTAAACTGCTCATAATTCATTTCAGCCACCCTGCATCCACCCAGCGCCACGATCTCATCACCCATCAGCAGACCACACGACTCTGCCAGGCTGCCTGTGTGATGCGGGATAAGAAAGTGAAGCAGGTCAAAAAAAGATGCCTTTAAGCCAAACTGAGAGAGTTTGTGAGTGTACAGAATCAAGTTTACTTCTAGATCTGGACCAATAGGACAACTATTGAAAAGTCTAGTTCTAATAGGCTTCCATTCAATTCAACTTAAATTGTACAATTCTTCTATATGTAACAGTTTCATAGTACATGGTTCACAGTATATTTATGATCCTAGTAATTATTTCAATCACTTTTATTTTTTTATATTTAACAACATTGTTTATTATTTAAAATATTTTAGTGTATATAGTCTTCTGTGCATTTCTTATATTATTATTCCGATGCTACAGGTCACCATATACTTTTTTTATTTTTATAAATAACTACACTAACACTTTTTAGGACACCATAAAATAAAGTATAACCCAATATAATTATTTGTTCTTAATGTAAAATAAATTTTCAGGAATAAAAAAAAAGGGTAACACTTTATTTTAAGGTGTCCTTGTTATTATAATAAGTATATGTAACGTGTAACAACGACACCTTAAAATAAAGTGTTACACTTTATGGACTTGTATGTGCGGTGATATTACATTTAATTAAATGTAAGGTAAGGACATTTATTTAATTTCATATATGGATTCAATCATTTTTGAGCAAGTGAGACAAGAGCACTGTTGCAGAAATCTACTTCTGCTTGTGGTCTTGAATTCATTTATTTATGGTGCACATACATTTTACCATATTTAATGACTGAAACCAGCATTTGTGAATGCAGGTTTTATCTCTGTAAAAAAGATCAAAATCCATTAAAAAAAAAAAAAAAAAAAAAATAATAATAATAATAAATCAATTAATGAATAATAATATTACCAGATTGACAGCCCTGAATGGAACAGAAAACAACAGAATGGGTTCATCATACATCAGTGATGAGGCTCTACATGTAGGTTAGTGTGTTTACTAGAATTGTGGGGAAGGAGATCAACCTGAGCCCATCCTGATCCCATAACGCCACACGACACTGCTGATTAAAAGCCTCCCAAACAAAAGCAAAACCAAAGGCTCTCAGTCTTTCTTCTATACGATGATTCAAACGAAAACTTAGCAGAGATGTGCTTTAAGCTATAGTTACTGCATGCATGGCTGCCCTGACCTGCTTTTATAAGCACACAGATGAATGCTAAAGCTCCTCTCGTTCATGAAGATATATTTCCTAAGCTCAGGATCAGACTCCCCACAGGACTTCTTCAGTTTAACCAATCAGACTAATGCACAGTAAGAAACACCTTCACTGTTCTCTATAAATCATTCATCTCAGTCTCACGCCAGAATCCTGAGAATGACACAGTGTGGATGAACAAAAGCATACTTGGTGATACAGGCACCAAAAAAAAAAACTACATTTCTTTTTGTATGAAAGAAACATCCATATATTGTACATCTAACATGATTGATTCACAGATAGTTCATATTTCACCCTCTATTAACATCAATGGCAAAGCCTGGATGCATTTCAAATGAATGGCAGTTTTCTAGTTAAACCGTTTGCTTGGAACCCATTTTAAATTATAAGTCTTACCTGCTTGAACAGATTTCACACAAGCACCAGTTGAGTCCAAGTGAGCCTTGAATCCAAAGTCTCCGCCGCTGTTAGGCTTCTGATTCAAGCAGACTCGCATTTCACTTTGACCCACCTCAGAGAGAGAGAGAGACAGAGAGAGAGAAAGAGATGGAGAGAGAGAGAGATAGTGACACCTGAGGATCCCATGACACCATCCTCAAGAAATCTGCTACAGTTAGTACAACACAAGCGCATATATATATATATATATATTTTTTTTTTTTTTTTTTTTATGAGAATAACATTTTAGATAACTGTATGCAACTTACCTTAATGTCCATGATTTCGGCAATAACAGGAGATGTTTGCACAGAGGCAGCCACTGACACTTTAGTGACAAAACAGTTAATTGGAGGTGCTGATGACCTTCTATCTCTTCTCTCTTCTTCCTTTTTAGGGTTGATTGTATGAGTGCTGGATCGAGAGTGGCCCTTGTCAACAGAGGCTGTGACCTTTCCTTGACCGCTGAGGAACGAGGGGATGATTGAATTATCTCCGTTTCCACAGATCAGGCTTTTATGAGAGTCATCCATCTGTAGACACCAAAGATAAAAGCACATAAATAAAGTGGTAACTTCCTTCTACGATCACTTCAGCAATGGCGGTGCCAAATTCAACGTGATATTGAGACTCAGACTGCTGGTTTAGACGTTTTCCCCTTGTGAGCATTATAAAGTAATGATCAATTTAAAGAGTACTGCAAAAATGGATTATGCCTCAATGGAACATGATCACATTTTATTATTATTATATTATTATTTTGTATCCCTTTCCTGGTCTTCATAAATGCATTTGTTAAAGCAAAAACACAAATAACCTGCTCCACCTCTGAAACTACCTTCAGGTGTCATTTCTTTTTGACTAATCTTCAATTCAAATTTATAAAGCCACATTCTTAATAAAAAAACAACAACAACAACACAATAACTGACAGAGAATACATAATTGCTTTTTTCTAAGACAAAGTGACCAAACACAACGTGCGACCATGCATGGTTGAAAAGCCCGTCATGGAAAAGAGAACACACACAGTCACACACACAATAAAGTCACAGCTTGGGTTTCATGAAGCACCAGGAGTGCAGTAGTAGTGGCTTTATCCATTATTCATAAGCCAGCCGCTAGATGATCAGGTGTTGAGGAGTAACACTAAACTTCACACACAGAACACCACACAAACTATCACTCTTCCTCATCCCTCACTCTTTTATCAGGTGTGTTTAAGCACCGTTTAGAAACTAACAATTACTGTAAGTCAGTATTCAGGGCTGAAAGAATACTTTAAGAGCCCCTGAAAATAAATGCAGGGCAATTTACGGTCATTATATATTCAATGACTTGAAACAGTTTGAGTCGTTATGTTTTGGTCAAAATACTGTAAGTCAAATAGCTATAATGGCTCCTTGAAAAAAAAAAGAAAGAAAGAAAATTACACTTTAAATTGTGTGATGATTTTCATGATTGATTATTTTCACTTCCAAGTACACAGGTACTTTTGCCCATCGTTACATAAACGGAGCCTTTATATACATTAAAGGTCAAACCTTTTAGCCGGGGGTCACTGAACTTGGTCCTGGAGGGCCAGTGTCCTGCAGAGTCAAACACACCTGAAGCAGCTAATCAAAGTCTTACTAGGAATACCTGAAACTTCCAGACAGGTGTGCTGAGGCAAGTCGGAGCTAAGTTGGTTTGGTGACACCTGCTTTTAGGCATGAAATAAGCAGTTTTATTCATTTAAGGGCATCATGGTCCTGGTGGAGTGAAATATTCATAGTACAAAGAAAAATAAAACTACACTATGAAGAGAACACCACAGAGAAAGCATTCTAGTTGCTGCATTAGGAATCAGACAATGAGATACTACCGGTAAATACCATGTGAAATAGACAGAGATAGCAAAAATACTATCAAATTAGAATCAAAAGCCTCCACTGTGAGAGGCTTTTTTTCCTGGATAAAAGAGCACATGATCTATATTGTGTAAGACTAATAATGGCAACTTACAGAATATACTCTGGGCAGTGAGGACACTTTGGAGGGTTTGGTTCCAAATGGACGTGGTGTGACACCGGTGGAGAGGCGTGAGGAACCTTCGGACCTTCTGAAACCTCTGGGTAGAGTGGCAGATATGCCTGGACCCTGCTGCTCATAGAGCTCTGGATCCCCAGTAGCCTGTCTGCTCGGTGAACTCTGTTTAGAGACAACAGCTGCTGGAGGGGGGAAGAATTCACCAGCAGAGTCGGTACTCTCTGCATCAGTGCCTTTGGTCGGAGCAAAAGATGTCCCGTTTGTGAGGGGTGAAGCCAAGCTGGTGGACCACCCAGTACTGCTGACACTGGAGCCCGCATCACTCATGGGTCCAGGCATGCTGGAGCTGGAAGAGAGTGAAATTGTAACTATGCCTGATCTGATCCCAGGGCAAGTGTTTAAGGATGGGGCAGGACTCTACTGGAAAGCACATAGCTATTAGTGGTCCCCTGTGCACTAAAGGGTGGGAAGGGAAGTAGTGGGTGGAGAGGGCTTAGAGGACAGGTGTCACTATCAAATGTCTCTATCATCCACAAGTGAACACCAAGTGGTAACACTTTAGAGTAACATTCAATTCGTTATCATCAGCTAATGCTTTAGGTATTATGGACTAAATCATTTGTTGATGATGTTTTATAAATATAGCCAAATTTTCTTCCTTGTTGGTTGCATTCAGTAGTATGGTACACATTAAGAAATAAAGTGGTTTGTGAAGAGTCACATGCATGCTTTGCACTAACTGATATACAGTATAAAGACTGTTCTATTAGTACTAATGTTAACAAATGCAACCTTATTGTCAAGTGATATCAACTAATGGGATTCACTAAACAGTTGTGGCGCGTTTACATCTGGTGTGTCAGAGCAAAAGCCTGGGACTTGTCCCCTAACTACCCACAATCCAGCTTCGCAGGTGCAGTCCAGAAATTGTGCTCCGTCTCCAATATTTAAATAAAGTCACAGCAATTCTTTATGTGCTAACATGCCTCTTATATAAATTAGGCTCACTAGAAATTGCGCTTTGTTCGCAAAGAAGTGTTTACATTGCTCCATTACTGCAATTGAGAGAAATATTATTCCAGAGACCATATTATTCCATTTATATGTACGCATTTATCAATTTTATCCAGATGGAAATTACCATCAACACTAATTTTATGGGCATGTTTGATTGATCTTAATCAAATCTGGATCTAAATCAGCAGATACTGTAGCACATGCAAAAAAAAAAAAAAAAAAAACCTGCCAGCGTGTTTCAAGATTATTTGAGACAAGATACAAATTCAATCATTATTAATCAGCATAATGTCTTCTAAAACCCACATAACTCACTTTCTTTGTTACAAAATGCATTATTTAGAAAAAAATGACTGAGCCCCTTCTTTGCTTATAATGAAAGTAAATGGCTACCGTGGCTGTCGATAAACTTTCAGTAAATCACTCTTAATCTGTTCTTAACGCAAAACTACTCTATTTTTTCATAGGACACTGAATATAGTCAAAGTAGTCATATGTAATAAGTTCTGTCATGAAATTCTAGATGGCACAGCCTGACAGGTTCTAACTCAATCTGACATAATTACATCACCATGGCGCAGGTGATTGGTTTCCTTTCACATCAGCAGCCAATGAGCTTCCTGCACAACATTTGTTGAAAAACATTTGCCAAAAATTTGGCTAGTGCTTGCTGTAGCAGTTGCAGTGTGCTTCACAAACCCTCCACCTTCCCCAGCTCCACCTGTATTGATCTGCTACAGAGCAATTTCATGTATGTTATACATGGGGGTTATTTCATGTATGTTAAATGTGCAGCAGCAGTATTTGCTACATCCTCACAGCAGCACGTCTGTGGATATACTGGTAGTAGCAAGTCTCAGTACTTGCTCTGCCACAGCAGCAGCGTAGCAGATCTATTCCACCAAGACCAAATACATTAACATTGTCATGTATATTACCATCCTACATTCTCTGAGAGTTGTCATGACAGAACTACTTTTCTTTTTGGAGCTTGACAGCCCATGGTCCCCATTCACTTTTATTGTGTAGAAGACAGAAGCGCAGACATTCTGCTGAATTCCCTACTTTGTCAGTTACTTTGTATAAATAAATAATTTTAATTTGTGGTTGAAAAAAAATAAGTGTTCTAAAACAAACAGAAAATGTATGATCGTGCGAGTAAAATACATTACCTCTCCTCTGGCACCCCGGTGAGCTGTGCAGTCCTGTTGGCACTGGCCTCTCCCCCATCGGTAAGGAGTTCAATCTGCTCCCTCTCCTCAAGCTTCCTGTGGAGGTCAAAGTTTGCACTATGTCGCCGGCTCTTCCACCTGTTCAGATCCTGCAATGACCGATGAGAAAATTAAGTGATAAATGAAGAAATACCAGGAAAGAAAAAATTATTCCGTCTGACAATAACATCAGTGTGACATATGAAAGATCCTGACTGTCAAAAACCATTTTGGTTATTATTTGGCTCGCTGAGGACTCCCACAGTGCCAACTGAGAAACCGCAACATCTAGTAGAAATGTTGCCAGAATCGGATGTCCTAAAAAAATAATTTTCCTCTGCGACAACAACCCAAGGCTCCAAAAACAGCCAAAATAAATACTAATTTCTGAGAAATATGTTAACAATATACAGTTTTTGTCCAAACAATTGTTTGGTTACCAATATTCTTTAATATATCTTGTGTTCCACAAAGGAAAGAAACAGACAGGTTTGAAACGACATGAGGGTAAGTAGAGGATTACAAGTGCCTATTTTGGGTGAACCATCCCTTTTTAACCAACACTTTTTTCATTATTATAATCTGTGTGATAAGTAGTTCTACCACCATGATGTAAAAAGTACTATGCAAATAAGCATCACTTACTTCGTGCCATTTGGCTTCACTTTCCTTTATTCTGTCCCGGATGCTTTGTAACTGTTCCTGCTGAACCCTATGAATGGCTGAGGGTTCAAGGGTCACCTCTCCAACAGAGCCATGGTGAACATGGCGTGACCCCAGCGGGTCAAAGCTGGAGCAGTTGTCAGATTCCTGTGGAATGGGCTCCAGTGGGATGTCACCCATAGATTTGCTTCTGTTGAGTGGAGATGGACATGCTCATTTAAACGATAATCTCCATAAAAAAAATTTAAAAAAAAAGTTTGCAATGCTGGCTTTTAAGCATTTATAATTGTGTTACACTGACATCTAGAGGTTAAGACCTGAACTGTATCCTGTCCCTGTAAAAGCTGTCATAAAGACATTAGCATCAAGTAAATAGAGAGATGAACAAGCAGAAGCTCCACACAATGATGGAAATATAATAGTAAAATATCACTATATAACAAGTGTATGCATTACAGTTTATGCCGTAAAACAAATATTTTAGCAGGAGACACATGCAAGGCACTGCTTTATAGCATGTAGCATTTTATAAAATACTGTGTGATGGTTGATTTTATAATTTTCTTGAG